>NC_143033.1:94073628-94171128 GCF_057628025.1 Oncorhynchus mykiss | reverse complement strand
AACATAGGACAGGGCCATAGACAGATGATCAGTGTGTCCATTCTGTATGCTCCATCTGCAGCAGCTGCAGGGGTTTGGGCCACATCCTGAAAATGTAATGTTCTGTCTGCTCTCTGAGTGATCTGTCTGCACTCTGAGTGATCTGTCTGCACTCTGAATGATCTGTCTCCTCTCTGAGTGCTCTGTTTGCTCTCTGAGTGATCTGTCTGCACTCTGAGTGATCTGTCTGTTCTCTAAGTGTTCTGTCTGCTCTCTAAGTGTTCTGTCTGCTCTCTGGGCGTTCTGTCTGCACTCTGAGTGTTCTGTCTGCTCTCTGAGTGTTCTGTCTGTTCTCTGAGTGTTCTGTCTGCTCTCAGAGTGTTCTGTCTGCTCTCTGAGTGTTCTGTCTGCTCACTGAGAGAATAGAGACATAAAAAGATAGAGGGAGAGAAACAGACCTCCCTCCCTCCCTCCCTCCCTCCCTCCCTCCCTCCCTCCCTCCCTCCCTCCCTCCCTCCCTCCCTCCCTCCCTCTATATTCTCTGTTTCTAACCTCATCCCTCTATATTCTCTGTTTCTAACCTCCTCCCTCTATATTCTCTGTTTCTGACCTCCTCCCTCTATATTCTCTGTTTCTAACCTCATCCCTCTATATTATCTGTTTCTAACCTCATCCCTCTATATTCTCTGTTTCTGACCTCCTCCCTCTATATTCTCTGTTTCTGACCTTCTCCCTCTATATTCTCTGTTTCTGATCTCCCTCTATATTCTCTGTTTCTAACATCCTCCCTCTATATTCTCTGTTTCTAACATCCTCCCTCTATATTCTCTGTTTCTAACCGCCTCCCTCTATATTCTCTGTTTCTGACCTTCTCCCTCTATATTCTCTGTTTCTGATCTCCCTCTATATTCTCTGTTTATAACATCCTCCCTCTATATTCTCTGTTTCTAACCTCCTCCCTCTATATTCTCTGTTTCTAACATCCTCCCTCTCTATTCTCTGTATCTAACCTCATCCCTCTATATTCTCTGTTTCTGACCTCTTCCCTCTATATTCTCTGTTTCTGATCTCCCTCTATATTCTCTGTTTCTGACCTCCTCCCTCTATATTCTCTGTTTCTGACCTCCTCCCTCTATATTCTCTGTTTCTAACCTCATCCCTCTATATTCTCTGTTTCTAACCTCATCCCTCTATATTCTCTGTTTCTAACCTCCTCCCTCTATATTCTCTGTTTCTGACCTCCTCCCTCTATATTCTCTGTTTCTAACCTCCTCCCTCTATATTCTCTGTTTCTAACCTCCTCCCTCTATATTCTCTGTTTCTAACATCCTCCCTCTCTATTCTCTGTATCTAACCTCCTCCCTCTATATTCTCTGTTTCTGACCTCTTCCCTCTATATTCTCTGTTTCTGATCTCCCTCTATATTCTCTGTTTCTAACCTCCTCCCTCTATATTCTCTGTTTCTGACCTCTTCCCTCTATATTCTCTGTTTCTGATCTCCCTCTATATTCTCTGTTTCTGACCTCCTCCCTCTATATTCTCTGTTTCTGACCTCCTCCCTCTATATTCTCTGTTTCTAACCTCATCCCTCTATATTCTCTGTTTCTAACCTCATCCCTCTATATTCTCTGTTTCTGACCTCCTCCCTCTATATTCTCTGTTTCTGACCTCCTCCCTCTATATTCTCTGTATCTAACCTCATCCCTCTATATTCTCTGTTTCTAACATCCTCCCTCTATATTCTCTGTTTCTAACATCCTCCCTTTATATTCTCTGTTTCTAACCTCCTCCCTCTATATTCTCTGTTTCTGACCTCCTCCCTCTATATTCTCTGTTTCTGACCTCCTCCCTCTATATTCTCTGTTTCTAACCTCCTCCCTCTATATTCTCTGTTTCTGACCTCCTCCCTCTATATTCTCTGTTTCTGACCTCCTCCCTCTATATTCTCTGTTTCTGATCTCCTCCCTCTATATTCTCTGTTTCTGACCTCCTCCCTCTATATTCTCTGTTTCTAACCTCCTCCCTCTATATTCTCTGTTTCTGACCTCCTCCCTCTATATTCTCTGTTTCTGACCTCCTCCCTCTATATTCTCTGTTTCTGATCTCCTCCCTCTATATTCTCTGTTTCTGACCTCCTCCCTCTATATTCTCTGTTTCTGATCTCCCTCTATATTCTCTGTTTCTGACCTCCTCCCTCTATATTCTCTGTTTCTGACATCCTCCCTCTATATTCTCTGTTTCTGACCTCCTCCCTCTATATTCTCTGTTTCTAACCTCCTCCCTCTATATTCTCTGTTTCTGACCTCCTCCCTCTATATTCTCTGTTTCTGACCTCCTCCCTCTATATTCTCTGTTTCTGACCTCCTCCCTCTATATTCTCTGTATCTAACCTCCTCCCTCTATATTCTCTGTTTCTAACCTCCTCCCTCTATATTCTCTGTTTCTGACCTCCTCCCTCTATATTCTCTGTTTCTAACCTCCTCCCTCTATATTCTCTGTTTCTAACCTCCTCCCTCTATATTCTCTGTTTCTGACCTCCTCCCTCTATATTCTCTGTTTCTGACCTCCTCCCTCTATATTCTCTGTTTCTGACCTCCTCCCTCTATATTCTCTGTTTCTGACCTTCTCCCTCTATATTCTCTGTTTCTGACCTCCTCCCTCTATATTCTCTGTTTCTAACCTTCTCCCTCTATATTCTCTGTTTCTGACCTTCTCCCTCTATATTCTCTGTTTCTGACCTCCTCCCTCTATATTCTCTGTTTCTAACCTCCTCCCTCTATATTCTCTGTTTCTGACCTCCTCCCTCTATATTCTCTGTTTCTGACCTCCTCCCTCTATATTCTCTGTTTCTGACCTCCTCCCTCTATATTCTCTGTATCTAACCTCCTCCCTCTATATTCTCTGTTTCTAACCTCCTCCCTCTATATTCTCTGTTTCTGACCTCCTCCCTCTATATTCTCTGTTTCTAACCTCCTCCCTCTATATTCTCTGTTTCTAACCTCCTCCCTCTATATTCTCTGTTTCTGACCTCCTCCCTCTATATTCTCTGTTTCTGACCTCCTCCCTCTATATTCTCTGTTTCTGACCTCCTCCCTCTATATTCTCTGTTTCTGACCTTCTCCCTCTATATTCTCTGTTTCTGACCTCCTCCCTCTATATTCTCTGTTTCTAACCTTCTCCCTCTATATTCTCTGTTTCTGACCTCCTCCCTCTATATTCTCTGTATCTAACCTCCTCCCTCTCTATTCTCTGTTTCTAACCTCCTCCCTCTATATTCTCTGTTTCTGACCTCATCCCTCTATATTCTCTGTTTCTAACCTCCTCCCTCTATATTCTCTGTTTCTAACATCCTCCCTCTATATTCTCTGTTTCTGACCTTCTCCCTCTATATTCTCTGTTTCTGACCTCCTCCCTCTATATTCTCTGTTTCTGACCTCCTCCCTCTATATTCTCTGTTTCTAACATCCTCCCTCTATATTCTCTGTTTCTAACCTCCTCCCTCTATATTCTCTGTTTCTAACATCCTCCCTCTATATTCTCTGTTTCTGACCTATTCCCTCTATATTCTCTGTTTCTGATCTCCCTCTATATTCTCTGTTTCTAACCTCATCCCTCTATATTCTCTGTTTCTGACCTCTTCCCTCTATATTCTCTGTTTCTGATCTCCTCCCTCTATATTCTCTGTTTCTGATCTCCCTCTATATTCTCTGTATCTAACCTCCTCCCTCTATATTCTCTGTTTCTAACCTCCTCCCTCTATATTCTCTGTTTCTGATCTCCCTCTATATTCTCTGTTTCTAACCTCATCCCTCTATATTCTCTGTTTCTGATCTCCTCCCTCTATATTCTCTGTTTCTGACCTCCTCCCTCTATATTCTCTGTTTCTGATCTCCCTCTATATTCTCTGTTTCTGACCTCCTCCCTCTATATTCTCTGTTTCTGATCTCCTCCCTCTATATTCTCTGTTTCTGACCTCCTCCCTCTATATTCTCTGTTTCTGATCTCCCTCTATATTCTCTGTATCTAACCTCCTCCCTCTATATTCTCTGTTTCTGACATCCTCCCTCTATATTCTCTGTTTCTGACCTCCTCCCTCTATATTCTCTGTTTCTAACCTCCTCCCTCTATATTCTCTGTTTCTGACCTCCTCCCTCTATATTCTCTGTTTCTGACCTCCTCCCTCTATATTCTCTGTATCTAACCTCCTCCCTCTATATTCTCTGTTTCTAACATCCTCCCTCTATATTCTCTGTTTCTAACCTCCTCCCTCTATATTCTCTGTTTCTGACCTCCTCCCTCTATATTCTCTGTATCTAACCTCCTCCCTCTATATTCTCTGTTTCTGACCTCCTCCCTCTATATTCTCTGTTTCTGACCTCCTCCCTCTATATTCTCTGTATCTAACCTCCTCCCTCTATATTCTCTGTTTCTAACATCCTCCCTCTATATTCTCTGTTTCTAACCTCCTCCCTCTATATTCTCTGTTTCTGACCTCCTCCCTCTATATTCTCTGTATCTAACCTCCTCCCTCTATATTCTCTGTTTCTAACATCCTCCCTCTATATTCTCTGTTTCTAACCTCCTCCCTCTATATTCTCTGTATCTAACCTCCTCCCTCTATATTCTCTGTTTCTAACATCCTCCCTCTATATTCTCTGTTTCTGACCTCCTCCCTCTATATTCTCTGTTTCTGACCTCCTCCCTCTATATTCTCTGTTTCTGACCTCTTCCCTCTATATTCTCTGTTTCTGACCTCCTCCCTCTATATTCTCTGTTTCTGACCTCCTCCCTCTATATTCTCTGTTTCTAACCTCCTCCCTCTATATTCTCTGTTTCTAACCTCCTCCCTCTATATTCTCTGTTTCTGACCTCCTCCCTCTATATTCTCTGTTTCTGACCTCCTCCCTCTATATTCTCTGTTTCTGACCTTCTCCCTCTATATTCTCTGTTTCTGACCTCCTCCCTCTATATTCTCTGTTTCTAACCTTCTCCCTCTATATTCTCTGTTTCTGACCTCCTCCCTCTATATTCTCTGTTTCTGACCTCCTCCCTCTATATTCTCTGTATCTAACCTCCTCCCTCTATATTCTCTGTTTCTGACCTCCTCCCTCTATATTCTCTGTTTCTGACCTCCTCCCTCTATATTCTCTGTTTCTGACCTCCTCCCTCTATATTCTCTGTTTCTGACCTCCTCCCTCTATATTCTCTGTTTCTGACCTCCTCCCTCTATATTCTATGTTTCTGACCTCCTCCCTCTATATTCTCTGTTTCTAACCTCATCCCTCTATATTCTCTGTTTCTGATCTCCTCCCTCTATATTCTGTTTCTGACCTCCTCCCTCTATATTCTCTGTTTCTAACCTCCTCCCTCTATATTCTCTGTTTCTAACCTCCTCCCTTTATATTCTCTGTTTCTAACCTCCTCCCCCAATCTTCGGTCAATTTCCTACACAGGAGACTGACTGAAGATAATCCTTGGGTGATCTGACATGACTCTATATTCTTCAACGTCCTATTCTACTTTCTGACTTCATTGGTGTGATATAGGAGATAATAAACAAGTCCTTCTGAAGAGGCCCCAGTGGTGTGACAGAGGTGCCATTGTGTGAGTGGTCGGGTTCCCAACTAGCTGTGTTGTGGTCTGTGGGCTCTGTTCATTCGGCATGGCGTCGGCGCTAGCCTTTGTGAGAAGCCATTTGAACAAATCTCGCCGTGACAAGTAAGAGTCCCAGAATTCTCAGCCACTGTGAAATATGAAGCGCCGTCGCCAGCTCTGCCCCCCACTCTGTTGCAACCACTACCCTGCCTCCCCCCGATGCTGATCTCTTGTGAAAGTGTGTAGCTGTGTGTGTGTCTGCGTGTGTGTGCACGTGTGTGTGTGTGCGCCATACAGCACGTTGATAGGTTGGACGAGGGTATTATTACCCTCAACAAATTAGCCACTTCAGGAACTCTCCTCACTATTACCCCACCCCACCCTCTCTTTCTCTTTCTCTCTCATTCTCTTCTTCAGGAGTCAGGCTGTCTCGTTCCTGTCAGCACAGTGATTCACAGCCCAGTCACAGAGGAATGCACCACTGAGTCCTGTCCTGTGGTCGTTTTCTCATTCTCCATTTCACTGAGGTGGCAAAATGACCACACTTCCCTCTCTCTCTCTCTCTTTCTCTCTCTCTCTCTGACCCCCTGGGATTCCTATTGAATTATTACCAGAGCTTCACATCATCAACTCTTCCTCTTTCTTTCAGCTTTGTTGAATCCTCTTCGAATCACTCAGTAACTGTATGTGTTGCTCTGGGTTCCCTGAAGATGAGGTGAGGTCATGCCGTGTTGTGGGCATAGAAATATATTCACTAGAACAGATTATCTCATTCAAGCATAGCATTCAAGTCAGTCATTCTATTTCTATGGTTGAGTGTTTTTGAAGGGTGAGGTTCTGGGGATGCTGCTCTGGCACCCCTTCCTCCCTAACACACTCAGTGTCACCTCGTTGACCTTTCATCCCTGACCCCTGAGAAGAGAGGGGTCACCATTCGAGTGACAGGAGCTCCTGGTGGTACTAACACGGGTACGCCTTTACCACGTGACCAGGGTGCCAAAACACTATGCACACACACACACACACACACACACACACACACACACACACACACACACACACACACACACACACACACACACACACACACACACACACACACACACACACACACACACACACACACACACACACACAATACCTGGTTAATCATTTTACACGGCATGCGGGGGTGTTATCTGTTTCTGTTTCAGAAGTGAGAGGCGGGTGTCGAAAGCTTGTCCGGCTATTTATCCCAAGGTCATTTATCCAGATTCCTGTCTTAAATGGCTCTGTGTTAGGTAGAGTTTGATATCCAGGTGATGGCAGCTCAGAATAGACACCAGTTGGCCCTGTGTTTCAGGGAGGGAGGGGGAAGGAGGGAGAGAGAAGGGGGAGAGAGGAGGGAGAGAGAAGGAGGGAGAGAGAAGGGAGAGAAAAGGAGGAAGAGAGGAGGGAGAGAGAAGGAGGAAGAGAGGAGGGAGAGAGAAGGAGGGAGAGAGAAGGGAGAGAGAAGGAGGAAGAGAGAAGGAGGGAGAGAGAGGAGGGAGAGGAAGGAGGGAGAGAAAAGGAGGGAGAGAGGAGGAAGAGATGAGGGAGAGAGAAGGAGGGAGAGAGGAGGGATAGAGAAGGAGGGAGAGAGAAGGAGGGAGAGAAAAGGAGGAAGAGATGAGGGAGAGAGAAGGAGGGAGAGAGGAGGGATAGATAAGGAGGGAGAGAGAAGGGAGAGAGAAGGAGGGAGAGAGAAGGAGAGAGAAGGAGGGAGAGAGCAGGGAGAGAAAAGGATTGAGAGAGGAGGGAGAGAGAATGAGGGAGAGAGAAGGAGGGAGAGAGAAGGGAGAGAAAAGGAGGAAGAGAGGAGGGAGAGAGAAGGAGGAAGAGAGGAGGGAGAGAGAAGGAGGGAGAGAGAAGGGAGAGAGAAGGAGGAAGAGACGAGGGAGAGAGAAGGAGGGAGAAAGGAGGGAGAAAAAGGGGAAAGAAAGAGAGAGATGTTTATCTGGGTGCTCTTGACAACTAACTCTTCCACAGTGCACTTTAGTAATGTTGCTCTGCAGAAACCTGATCAACTGCTGCCAGGGCAAAACACCATTATAACAGGAAGTGTGAAATACTCTCTCCATCTTTACTTCCCCTCACACCTCTCCTGTCCTAAACTGCCCTCTTTCCATTCCTCCTTCACACACTAACCTTTCCTCCTCTCTTCCGTCTCTACTCCTCCTATTTCCTCCCCTTCTTAATATCCTCCTTAATGTCTCCTCCTCTCATCCACTTCTCCCTCCCTTTTTCTTTCACTCGTCTGTTTTTACTTTCCTCTCTTATTAACCCCTGTCCTCTTATCTTCATTCCCCTCTTTCCCACTGACCTCTCCTCTCTACTCCTGACATCCCCCTCTTCTTCCCTCTCTTAACCCTTTCGCCTCCTCTCCCTCTCCCTCTCTTCTCCTCTTTTCTCCCTGGCATATCTCAAGATTCTTGAAGTGAGACGAGGGTGAGACGAGGGGGGGACGAGGGGGGAGAACAGAACAAACAATGTGGGACAAGAGAGGCTCCGGGACTGGCATTAATTCCTCCTCTCTCCCGCTCTCTCCCCCTCTCTCCCGCTCTCTCCCTCTCTCTCCCGCTCTCTCCCGCTCTCTCCCGCTCTCTCCCTATCTCTCCCTCTCTCTCTCTTCTTCTCTACTGTTTCTTGGCTGTTATCCAGCAAATGTCAGCACCCATGATGGCGTGCTGGGCACTGGCCAACAGATGCCCTTGAGGAGAACATTCCTGTCTGGCATAACCCATCTTTTCACGCTATTTATACAAAAATATCTAAGCCCCGACTCGGCTTCCACTGACACCACAGCACAGCACGCAATGTGCAGTGGCCGTTCTTCTTGGAACCATTCTCTTCACAATCAAATCAAATGGTGATATCGTGTTTTGTCATTTGTGCCAAATGGTGTCACAGTGTAGGCTTAGTATTCTTCTCCATTCTCTCTCCTCACATGTTAATATCATGTACTGAACTGTAATTCCTGTAAAATGTTGTCCCAATGTGGTAGGCCTACAGGGCAGGAGTAGTGTGTTGTGTGTTCTACAATAGTGTGTTGTCAACATTTTGATAAATGGTCTTTATTAGTTTCTATGAGACAGATATCCTGAGGACAATGTGTGGCTGATGAACCCTGATCTACATAAATTGATGTGACTCCATTGGTGAATTTGCGCCGAAAACAAATGTTTGACTCTTCACAAGAGTTTCAATTAGCTACATTTCCCATGGTATCACTCTTCTCTATATTCCCCATAAAGAGCTTGGACTGAATCCCTTCTGGGTGACATGGATGAAATTAACCATTATCAACAGAAAGTCAGGGGAAGAGCATTCTAAAAGTGCTCAATGAAGATTAAACACTGTGGTGTTTCAACTAAAGAGAAATCCATTCATTTTAGATATGTCACCCTTTGAGAAACCTAAATGAAAAGAGAGGAGGAGGAGGAGGATGGGGAGGAGAAGGAGGAGAACGAGCAGGAGGAGAACGAGGAGAAGAAGGAGAAAGAGAAGGAGGAGGAGGAGAAGGAGGACAACAATAAGGAGGAGAAGGAGGAGAATAAGGAGAAAGAGAAGGATGAGGAGGAGAAGGAGGAGGAGAACAAGAAGGAGGAGAAGGAGGAGAATAAGGAGAAAGAGAAGGAGGAGGAGGAGAAGGAGGAGGAGGAAAAGAAGGAGGAGGAGAACGAGAAGAAGGATAAGGAGGAGGAGGAGAACGAGAAAGAGGAGAAGGAGGAGGAGAAGAAGGAGAAAGAGAAGGAGGGGGAGGAGGAAGAGGAGGAGGAGGAGAAGAAGGATAAAGAGAAGGAGGAGGAGAAGGAGGAGGAGGAGAAGAAGGATAAAGAGAAGGAGGAGGAGGAGGAGGAGGAGGAGGAGGAGGAGAAGAAGAAAGAGAAAGAGAAGGAGGAAGAGAAGGAGGAGAAGGAGGGAGAGAAAGAGAAGGAGGAGGAGGAAGAGAAGGAGAAGAAGGAGAAAGAGAAAGAGAAGGAGGAGGAGGAAGAGAAGGAGGAGAGAGGAGAGAGGAGGGAGAGAGAAGGAGGGAGAGAGGAGGGAGAAAGAGAAGGAGGAGAAGGAGGAGGAGAAGAAGGAGAAAGAGAAGAAGGAGGATGATGGGGAGGAGCACTAACATAATAAAAGACTTCAAGCAGCACTAACATAAAACGGGCTTCAAGCAGAACTAACATAAAACGGGCTTCAAGCAGCACTAACATAAAACGGGCTTCAAGCAGCACTAACATAAAACGAACTTCAAGCAGCACTAACATAAAACGGGCTTCAAGCAGCACTAACATAAAACGGGCTTCAAGCAGCACTAACATATTACAGGCTTCAAGAAACACTAACAAAATAACAGGCTTCAAGCAGCACTAACATAAAACGGGCTTCAAGCAGCACTAACATAATAACAGGCTTCAAGCAGCACTAACATAAAACGGGCTTCAAGCAGCACTAACATAATAACAGGCTTCAAGCAGCACTAACATAAAACGGGCTTCAAGCAGCACTAACATAAAACGGGCTTCAAGCGGCACTAACATAAAACGGGCTTCAAGCAGCACTAACATAAAATGGGCTTCAAGCAGCACTAACATAATAACAGGCTTCAAGCAGCACTAACATAAAACGGGCTTCAAGCAGCACTAACATAAAACGGGCTTCAAGCAGCATTAACATAAAACGGGCTTCAAGCAGTACTAACATAATAACAGGCTTCAAGCAGCACTAACATATAACAGGCTTCAAGAAACACTAACAAAATAACAGGCTTCAAGCAGCACTAACATAAAACGGGCTTCAAGCAGCACTAACATAATAACAGGCTTCAAGCAGCACTAACATAAAACGGGCTTCAAGCAGCACTAACATAAAACGGGCTTCAAGCAGCACTAACATAAAACGGGCTTCAAGCAGCACTAACATAAAACGGGCTTCAAGCAGCACTAACATAAAACGGGCTTCAAGCAGCACTAACATAAAACGGACTTCAAGCAACACTAACAAAATAACAGGCTTCAAGCAGCACTAACATAAAACGGGCTTCAAGCAGAACTAACATAAAACGGGCTTCATGCAGCACTAACATAAAACGGGCTTCAAGCAGCACTAACATAAAACGGGCTTCAAGCAGCACTAACATAAAACGGGCTTCAAGCAGCACTAACATAAAACGGGCTTCAAGCAGCACTAACATAAAACGGGCTTCAAGCAGCACTAACATAAAACGGGCTTCAAGCAGCACTAACATAAAACGGGCTTCAAGCAGCACTAACATAAAACGGGCTTCAAGCAACACTAACATAATAACAGGCTTCAAGCAGCACTAACATAAAACTGGCTTCAAGCAGCACTAACATAAAACGGGCTTCAAGCAGCACTAACATAAAACGGACTTCAAGCAGAACTAACAAAATAACAGGCTTCAAGCAGCACTAACATAAAACTGGCTTCAAGCAGCACTAACATAATAACAGGCTTCAAGCAGCACTAACATAAAAACGGGTGATTTCGTCACTGCCCAATGATTCCATAAAAAGAGTAAATGGGTTTCTTAAACCATCCCAAAACTAGTTGAGGAAAGCCACTCATTTGTTGCATATTAGCTAATCAGATTTGGACATTCAGTAAAAAGAGTAGCCTAAACCCAGGTTCTGATGAAACCATGTGAAACTAGTCAAGGAAAGCAACTGTATGTATATTATTTTATCAGTTGTCTTTCAAAAGGGCAACACTTCACTTTACACAAGCATATTTGGTTTGCCACTTGGGCAGTGCATGCTTATTTATTTTGGATACACACAGTGATGCACACTTCAAGGTTTCAAAGAGGCTCTGTTTCACGGGTGTAAAATAAACACCTGTGGGCAGTAGAATGGCAGTACTATGTTGAGCCTCCTCCAACCAACCCAACCCAGGCCCAGAGCAAACATGACAGGCTATTCTTATAAACACTTGATACTGTCATCAAGGGCCACACTATAGCTGGATGTTCTCACTATGGCCCTCTCTCCCCTGGGAGATGGAGGGGGAGTAGGTGGGAGGCAGCAGATTGATGCATATTGAATTGTAAAGATATTGGACAGGTTTAGGTCATACGCCTACTGCTCTACTCCACTTTTCTCCCCACCCCTCTCCTTCCCCTAGACATGTCCCAGCAGACCCCTCTCCACGGCGGGCCCTCCTCCGTGATAAAAAATGAAAGGGGGGAGAAAAGAAAGAGTGTTTTTTAGCATTTTAAACGGGGGTTAGGAGAGGTTTAGAGAGCAAAAGAGGTTCTGGGAGTGGATGGATTTAAACACTGTGACCATCTCCGGTTTGCTGTGGCTCAGGGAGCTCAGCCAAGGTTTTGTTTGGGTTCAGCCCAAGACATCTCTAACACCTGTTGAGAGGAAAGATTTCACGCTCCATCATCTCGCTGATCCTATAGTTCCATTTGTTTGGTTGCACTACATCTGAAATGTTCAATGTGATAGTGGACTTCAATGCTTTTCAGTGGGATAAAGGAAAAAGACAACTCTCTGGCTCTATGTGACATACAATATGATCCATTTGGAGTTTGGGCTGGTGACCATAGACAATACAGTACTTCTTCTTCTCCTTCTACTTCTATTCCTCCCTGCTCCTTTCTCTCTAGATATACCTGTACATTGGTTGATAGAGAGTCAGGAGGAGAGAGTCGGTGGCATTGGGAGTAGGGTTTAGGGTTCGTCCAAAGCTGCCGTTAAAACATGGGACCGCAGGCATAAAGCTGTCAGCGTGTGGACCAAGCCGTGGAAAACAGACCCACTTTGCACCCACAGGAACTTGACAGAAGGTTTTTATGTATTTTTCTCCCTCCCCCTACCGAAACCTGTCTATATATTTTTTTCCCTCCCTCAAGTCCTGTTTAATATTCAGTGTGTGATTCCACAAGCATTCCATTAGATAAATCACCGGCCCAGGCACTTTCTAAAACAAAGACGTTAAGACTTGTTGGGGGAAATATTGCTTTCATCTGAGCACTCACACGTCTATGGATGGCATTTTAAGTCTTGCTGTCAGATATCATTTTACCCCCCCTGAAAGATTTTTGGAGTTGCTGATACATGGCGGTGGGTTTGTGTGCGTGTGTGTGTGTGTGTGCGTGTGTGTGTGTGTGTGTGTGTGTGTGTGTGTGTGTGTGTGTGTGTGCCTATGTGTGTGTGTGTGTGTGTGTGTGTGTGTGTGTGTGTGTGTGTGTGTGTGTGTGTGTGTGTGCCTATGTGTGTGTGTGTGTGTGTGTGTGTGTGTGTGTGTGTGTGTGTGTGTGTGTGTGTGTGTGTGTGAGTGTGTGTGAGTGTGTGTGTGTGTGTGTGTGTGTGTGTGTGTGTGTGTGTGTGTGTGTGTGTGTGTGTGTGTGTGTGTGTGTGTGTGTGTGTGTGTGTGTGCCTATGTGTGTGTGTGCTTGTGTGCACTCTGAATAATTTTCCTGTCTCTTTGATGTGAGGTTGATTGCGTGGCTCAGTCGTCTGTCTCCGTGACGATGATAATTGTTGCGTTCTTTAATTAAAGAAGCAATTCAAACCTTTATGTAATCAGCCTGAGAACCTACCCTCCCACAATACCCACAATACACAGCAACACTGGCATATTAAAGGGATCATCATATCACAACACTCTATGTTCATAATACCATCATACCACAACACACTGTGATCATACAAGTCCACTTGTTGATCATCTTTTGGCATCTTCCTTTAAAGCTGAAGTAGTAAAATTAAGTTACAAAGTTACTGTAGGGAAATACCTAATGAATGTGTACTGGATAATGGTTACCTCAACTTGAGATGAGTTACTAATTGAGAGATCAATGAAGACTGTCAGATACTGTAGTGTGGCTGTTGGAGACCTTGAGAATGACACACACACACACACACACACGCGCACGCACGCACGCACACTCACACACACACACACACACACACACACACACACACACACACACACACACACACACACACACACACACACACACACACACACACACACACACACACACACACACACACACACACACACACACACAATAATCTCTGTGGGGTTACAACACCCTTATCCAGACACACACAGTGATCTCTGTGGGGTTTCAACACCATTATCCAGACACACACAGTGATCTCTGTGGGGTTACAACACCCTTATCCAGACACACATATTAATCTCTGTGGGGTTACAACACCCTTATCCAGACACACATATTCATCTCTGTGGGTTTACAACACCCTTATCCAGACACACACAGTGATCTCTGTGGGGTTTCAACACCATTATCCAGACACACACAGTGATCTCTGTGGGGTTACAACACCCTGCTTGCCACCTGCCTGCCACCCTGCCTGCCACCCTGCCTGCCACCCTGCCTGCCACACTGCACAGGGTAATCAAAATAACATTTGTAATTCTGCCAACCAAAAAGTCCTGTAGATAGCATCAGAGATGGCTGCTTTGACCAGCCTGGTCTCGTAGACTAGACGTAACATAGTAAATGTAAACCGGGACAAATGGTATGAATTGTTACATTTGGTATGGTTACATAGAACAGAAGGTTACTTAAGGAAAAAACAAAAGTAGGGTGGTTTGCAACTACTTAGCAGGTTAGCTAACCCTTCCCCTAACTTGAACCCTTTAACCTAACTCCTAACCCTAAACCTTAACCCTAATCTTAACTCTAAATTTAACCCTGACCTTAACCCCTAAGTCTAACCCCTACCCTAGATTTGATTTGATTTAATTTGATTTAGCCTAGCTCACGTTAACCACCTAGCCACAAAAAATTGGAATTCCTAACATATTATATAAAATGGAGGATGGACATCCACAAATTAATTCATACCATACGAAATGTAACATATCATACTAATTGGAGTGTCATGGATTTACATTTACTATGTTACGTCTACCCCTGAGTCCAGGTTGCTTTGAAACATCACAGTCATTCCAGAAGTCTGTGTGTGTGTGAATGGTTATCAACATGGACCTCAGCCAGAAACCCCACTGGCCTCTGTACCCTCCACCGCTAATTCTGTTACTCTTTGTTCCCGTCGCTACTTTCTTCATTTTCTTTCTTCATTTCCTCACTTTAAAGTGGACTGACACACAAGCCCCATTTTCCTACATGGACTTCCTATTTTGGGAGAGGGGTAGGGGTGGGGGGGTGGGGCACTATCAAAACACACAGAGGGGTGAGAGCGATATATTGGGAAAGAAAGAGGGGGAGAAGTTTATTAGCAGTGTGGAGGCGACCTGGGGTCAAAGGAAAGATCATAGTCAGGATACACTTTAGTGTTTTTGGATTATTCAGTCCTTACTATCACCCCTTATTCAGTCCTTACTATCACCCCTTATTCAGTCCTTACTATCACCCCTTATTCAGCCCTTACTATCACCCCTTATTCAGTCCTTACTATCACCCCTTATTCAGCCCTTACTATCACCCCTTATTCAGCCCTTACTATCACCCCTTATTCAGCCCTTACTATCACCCCTTATTCAGTCCTTACTATCACCCCTTATTCAGTCCTTACTATCACCCCTTATTCAGCCCTTACTATCACCCCTTATTCAGCCCTTACTATCACCCCTTATTCAGTCCTTACTATCACCCCTTATTCAGCCCTTACTATCACCCCTTATTCAGTCCTTACTATCACCCCTTATTCAGCCCTTACTATCACCCCTTATTCAGTCCTTCCTCTCACCCCATATTCAGTCCTTACTATCACCCCTTATTCAGCCCTTACTATCACCCCTTATTCAGTCCTTACTATCACCACTTATTCAGTCCTTACTATCCATACTGTCACCCCTTACTCAGATAGCACAAACAAGACAGTACCTGGTCCATCTCTCAGACAAAAACACAAGAGAAACATCAACAAAAACAGACAAAAACACAACAAAAACAGCACCACAGCAACCAGTGATCTGGGAGATGGTAGAGGTGTCCAGGACTACACAGCTATCAGACCAAGATGAAGAGATAGCACACTAAACGAACAGATTAACACTGTCTGCAGTAGATTAGGCTCTTCTTGGAGGTATCAGCAGTTCTGAGATCAGCCTTATTGTGGGGAAAAGAAGCACGGACTTATCAGCAGGTCAAGTAACAAAGCTGTTAGGTGCCGGTGTCTGATTTCACTTGATATGAGGGTCAAGCTGGGTGCTAAAACCATCACCAGAATGGTGGTCCTTCTCTCTGGTGCAGTGACCAGTGTCAGTCTTCTAAGAGACAGGCCGGATTCTTCTGTCTAGGGGAGAGGCAGGGAGACAGGCCTGATTCTTCTGTCTAGGGGCGAGGCAGGGAGACAGGCCTGATTCTTCTGTCTAGGGGAGAGGCAGGGAGACAGGCCGGATTCTTCTGTCTAGGGGAGAGGCAGGGAGACAGGCCTGATTCTTCTGTCTAGGGGCGAGGCAGGGAGACAGGCCTGATTCTTCTGTCTAGGGGAGAGGCAGGGAGACAGGCCTGATTCTTCTGTCTAGGGGAGAGGCAGGGAGACAGGCCTGATTCTTCTGTCTAGGGGAGAGATGCAGGGAGACAGGCCTGATTCTTCTGTCTAGGGGAGAGGCAGGGAGACAGGCCTGATTCTTCTGTCTAGGGGAGAGGCAGGGAGACAGGCCTGATTCTTCTGTCTAGGGGAGAGGCAGGGAGACAGGCCTGATTCTTCTGTCTAGGGGCGAGGCAGGGAGACAGGCCTGATTCTTCTGTCTAGGGGAGAGGCAGGGAGACAGGCCTGATTCTTCTGTCTAGGGGAGAGATGCAGGGAGACAGGCCTAGTTCTTCTGTCTAGGGGAGAGATGCAGGGAGACAGGCCTAGTTCTTCTGTCTAGGGGAGAGATGCAGGGAGACAGACCTAGTTCTTCTGTCTAGGGGAGAGATGCAGGGAGACAGGCCTAGTTCTTCTGTCTAGGGGAGAGATGCAGGGAGACAGACCTAGTTCTTCTGTCTAGGGGAGAGATGCAGGGAGACAGACCTAGTTCTTCTGTCTAGGGGAGGGATGCAGAGAGACAGGCCTAGTTCTTCTGTCTAGGGGAGAGATGCAGGGAAACAGACCAGAACACTCGTAGACAGCACACACATTGTGAGGATGTGGATGGTTCTAATGTCACGTCCTGACCTTAGTTCCTTTTTTATGTCTCTATTTTTAGTTTGGTCAGGGCGTGAGTTGGGGTGGGAATTCTATGTTTTTGTTCTATGTATTGTATTTCTGTGTTTGGCTGGGTATGATTCCCAATCGAAGGCAGCTGTCTATTGTTGTCTCTGATTGAGAACCATACTTAGGTAGCCTGTTCCCTCCTGTGTTTGTGGGAAGTTGTTTCCTGTTTCGTCACATGATAGGACTGTTTCGTTGGTCCACCTTTGTTATTTTGTGTTCAGATGAATAAAGTTAACATGGACACGTACCACGCTGCATTTTGGTCCGATCATATTCCTCATCAGACGAGGATGAGAATCGTTACATCTATGTGTTTTTGCCATCCAGCAGACTTCAAATGCTCTCTGCAGACCTCCCCCTTGTCTCGCTCCACCCTCTGGTTACTCATCCAAATGATGTAGACAGTACTTCCTCAAACGGATAGCAGTCTGTTTGTCTGTCTGTATGTATGTCTGTCTGTAGGCTGAGGTCCTTTGGCCACAGCACAGAAAACCTCCTTTACATAGTTTAAAGGGTTTTAAAAAAGGGGGTTCATTTTGTAGTCAATGGAGGGAGAGTTTTTATTGACAACTTATTTGAGACGATGAATGATCAAAACTCCCTCTTTCCAAAAACACACTGAGTGTACAAAACATTAGAAACATCTTCCAAATATTGAGTTGCACCCCCTTTTGCCCTCAGAACATCCTCAGTTAATTCAGGGGCATTGTACTCTATAAGGTTCCACAGGGATGCTGGCCCATGTTGACTCCAATGCTTCCCACAGTTGTATCAACCTACAAAGCATTACATGGGCTTGCTCCTACCTATCTCTCTGATTTGGTCCTGCCGTACATACCTACACGTACGCTACAGTCACAAGACGCAGGCCTCCTAATTGTCCCTAGAATTTCTAAGCAAACAGCTGGAGGCAGGGCTTTCTCCTATAGAGCTCCATTTTTATGGAATGGTCTGCCTACCCATGTCAGAGACGCTTTACTGAAGACTCATCTCTTCAGTGGGTCATATGATTGAGTGTAGTCTGGCCCAGGAGTGGGAAGGTGAACGGAAAGGCTCTGGAGCAACGAACCACCCTTGCTGTCTCTGCCTGGCCGGTTCCCCTCTTTCCACTGGGATTCTCTGCCTCTAACCCTATTACAGGGGCTGAGTCACTGGCTTACTAGGGCTCTTCATACCGTCCCTAGGAGGGGTGCGTCACTTGAGTGGGTTGAGTCACTGATGTGATCTTCCTGTCTGGGTTGGCGCCCCCCCTTGGGTTGTGCCGTGGCGGAGATCTTTGTGGGCTATACTCGGCCTTGTCTCAGGATGGTAAGTTGGTGGTTGAAGATATCCCTCTAGTGGTGTGGGGGCTGTGCTTTGGCAAAGTGGGTGGGATTATATCCTTCCTGTTTGGCCCTGTCCAGGGGTATCATCGGATGGGGCCACAGTGTCTCCTGACCCCTCCTGTCTCAGCCTCCAGTATTTATGCTACAGTAGTTTATGTGTCGTTATATCTGGAGTACTTCTCCTGTCCTGTCCGGTGTCCTGTGTGAATTTAAGTATGTTCTCTCTAATTCTCTCTTTCTCTCTTTCTTTCTCTCTCTCGGAGGACCTGAGCCCTAGGACCATGCCTCAGGACTACCTGGCATGATGACTCCTTGCTGTCCCCAGTCCACCTGGCCGTGCTGCTGCTCCAGTTTCAACTGTTCTGCCTGTGATTATTATTATTTGACCATGCTGGTCATTTATGAACATTTGAACATCTTGGCCATGTTCTGTTATAATCTCCACCCGGCACAGCCAGAAGAGGACTGGCCACCCCACATAGCCTGGTTCCTCTCTAGGTTTCTTCCTAGGTTTTGGCCTTTCTAGGGAGCTTTTCCTAGCCACCGTGCTTCTACACCTGCATTGCTTGCTGTTTGGGGTTTTAGGCTGGGTTTCTGTACAGCACTTTGAGATATCAGTTGATGTATGAAGGGCTATATAAATACATTTGATTTGATTTGATCAAGTTGGCTGGATGTCTTTTCGGTGGTGGACCATTCTTGATATACACGGGAAACTGTTGAGTGTGAAAAAAACAGCAGCGTTGGAGTTCTTGACACACTCAAACCGGTGCCCCTGGCACCTACTACTATACCCCATTCAAAGGAATTGAAATATTTTGCATTGCCCATTCACCCTCTGAATGGCACACACATACAACCAAGTCTCAATTGTTTCAAGGCTTTAAAATCCTTCTTTAACCTTTCCTCCCCTTTATCTACACTGATTGAAGTGACATCAGTGAGGGGTCATAGCTTTCACCTAGATTCCCCTGGTAAGTCTTCAGCTGGTCAGTTCATAAAGTTAGCCTGAACTGCCTCTGAGGGGTCAGACAATTTTCTGTTGATACAACACTACCATCATCATGAGAAAGTTATAAGTACGTTGGTTGTATTTATGTCTGGGAAGAGGCTTCATATGATCTTGTGGTTCTCTGTGAAAACATTCCATTATTCTTCTGATGTCAAAACACAGAGGAGGTTTTTTATTACCAGTTCACAACGTCCATGATCCCCCTCCCTCTCCCTCTCCTTCTCACTCTCCCACTTTCACACCCTCTCCCTCTCCCTCTCCCTCTCCCTCTCCCTCTCTCTCTCCCTCTCCCTCTCCCTCTCCCTCTCCCTCTCCCTCTCCTTCCCCTTCTCATTCTCCCTCTCCTTCTCCCTCTCCTTCCCCTTCTCCTTCTCCCTCTCCCTCTCCCTCTCCATGTGTACAGTAGTACTGTACACATCTATGCCTGTCTAAGCTGCTGGCAACACAAGTTCTAAATATAGTGCTCAGTACACTCTGTAATCTAATGCTAATTTACCTAACAGCCTTTTATACATTCCCACAAACACACAGCAACATTTGTCTCCCACCAGCCAATTGCAGAATATTTTCCTCATTAACCGGATAACAAGATAATAAATAGCCACAATATTCTCCCCTGTCTCCATGTCTATTAGCCCTTTCACATTATCAACCCATACGGTGTTGGCTCTAACGTGTTCCTTTCACATTATCAACCCATACGGTGTTGGCTCCAACGTGTTCCTTTCACATTATCAACCCATACGGTGTTGGCTCCAACGTGTTCCTTTCACATTATCAACCCATACGGTGTTGGCTCCAACGTGTTCCTTTCACATTATCAACCCATACGGTGTTGGCTCCAACGTGTTCCTTTCACATTATCAACCCATACGGTGTTGGCTCCAACGTGTTCCTTTCACATTATCAACCTATACGGTGTTGGCTCCAACGTGTTCCTTTCACCTTATCAACCCATACGGTGTTGGCTCCAACGTGTTCCTTTCACATTATCAACCCATACGGTGTTGGCTCCAACGTGTTCCTTTCACATTATCAAACCATACGGTGCTGGCTCCAACGTGTTCCTTTCACATTATCAAACCATACGGTGCTGGCTCCAACATGTTCCTTTCACATTATCAACCCATACGGTGTTGGCTCCAACGTGTTCCTTTCACATTATCAACCAATACGGTGTTGGCTCCAACGTGTTCCTTTCACATTATCAACCCATACGGTGTTGGCTCCAACGTGTTCCTTTCACATTATCAACCCATACGGTGTTGGCTCCAACGTGTTCCTTTCACATTATCAACCCATACGGTGTTGGCTCCAACGTGTTCCTTTCACATTATCAACCCATACGGTGTTGGCTCCAACGTGTTCCTTTCACATTATCAAACCATACGGTGCTGGCTCCAACATGTTCCTTTCACATTATCAAACCATATGGTGCTGGCTCCAACATGTTCCTTTCACATTATCAAACCATACGGTGTTGGCTCCAACATGTTCCTTTCACATTATCAAACCATACGGTGTTGGCTCCAACATGTTCCTTTCACATTATCAAACCATACGGTGTTGGCTCCAACATGTTCCTTTCACATTATTTATCAAACCATACGGTGCTGGCTCCAACATGTTCCTTTCACATTATCAAACCATACGGTGTTGGCTCCAACACGTTCCTTTCACATTATCAAACCATACGGTGTTGGCTCCAACATGTTCCTTTCACATTATCAAACCATACGGTGTTGGCTCCAACATGTTCCTTTCACCTTATCAAACCATACGGTGTTGGCTCCAACATGTTCCTTTCACATTATCAAACCATATGGTGCTGGCTCCAACGTGTTCCTTTCACATTATCAAACCATACGGTGTTGGCTCCAACATGTTCCTTTCACATTATCAAACCATACGGTGTTGGCTCCAACGTGTTCCTTTCACATTATCAAACCATACGGTGCTGGCTCCAACGTGTTCCTTTCACATTATCAAACCATATGGTGCTGGCTCCAACGTGTTCCTTTCACATTATCAAACCATACGGTGTTGGCTCCAACATGTTCCTTTCACATTATCAAACCATACGGTGTTGGCTCCAACGTGTTCCTTTCACATTATCAAACCATACGGTGTTGGCTCCAACATGTTCCTTTCACATTATCAAACCATACGGTGTTGGCTCCAACGTGTTCCTTTCACATTATCAAACCATACGGTGCTGGCTCCAACGTGTTCCTTTCACATTATCAAACCATATGGTGCTGGCTCCAACGTGTTCCTTTCACATTATCAAACCATACGGTGTTGGCTCCAACATGTTCCTTTCACATTATCAAACCATACGGTGTTGGCTCCAACGTGTTCCTTTCACATTATCAAACCATACGGTGTTGGCTCCAACATGTTCCTTTCACATTATCAAACCATACGGTGCTGGCTCCAACATGTTCCTTTCACATTATCAAACCATACGGTGTTGGCTCCAACGTGTTCCTTTCACATTATCAAACCATACGGTGCTGGTTCCAACGTGTCCCTTTCACATTATCAAACCATACGGTGCTGGCTCCAACATGTTCCTTTCACATTATCAAACCATACGGTGCTGGCTCCAACGTGTTCCTTTCACATTATCAAACCATACGGTGCTGGCTCCAACATGTTCCTTTCACATGGTCCTTTCCAGGATGGTACAGCAATTACAGATGTAGGATCTTCAACTGATCACTCTTGTCTTGCTGAGAATTGTCCTGCAGAGGAAATGGGAAATGCAAACTTGAGAGTTTATTTGAGGTTTAAAAGGCTTCTAAAGTTTGTCATTTACACTTAGAAATGTCAGACTTGATTTGCACTAACAAAAAATTTATCAACATCTATAAAAATGTCCATTAATTATAATCCACAAAATAATTCACATTTCCTGTTGATGCATGATTTTTTTTCTGCTGTAGCAAACTGCCTCAAATGAAGATCCTCCATCTGTATGGTGGATGTGTAAACAGGCCAGCTCAGTGCAGCTTGGCTCAACTCAGTAATGTGAAAATGGTATTTGTGTCTCCCCCTCGTGTCTTTCATATCATGATTCCCAGTTTGATGGAGAAGTGAGGGAAATGGAAAGAGCTGAGTCCTGCTATATGACCCTGCTGACTGTGGACTTTTTGACTCCTCTAAACTGTACAATACGACACACACACACGCACCACACACCCACATAGGAATGTCTTTATGTTGCAAAATGGTCTAATATGTTCTAATCCCCTCCAAGTAGTTAGTCAGCATCGCTGCTCAGAAACACATGCAGACACCTTTTCTTCATTGGGGAAAGAGACATCGACATAAATCACTTCACAATAATGACTGCAGAGGACATTTTACTGCTGAGTTCAGTAGTTGATTCGTCTCAGATGGGAAGCTGAGGAATTGTTGTCGTTCGAACCTAGCCACAACTGAGCCACATAGACAGTAAACATTGCATGCAGACTCCCATAGAACGACGTGTACTGTAACAATGGAGTAACAGGAGAAAGGTGTTGGGGGAAGAATGTGTTTGGGGGAATCTGACTTCCAAAGAAATGGATGATTACAGTAAACTTAAAACGTAATAAGCGAGAAATGTCTTGCAGGGAGTGTAATCAATCACTGTTACATATGGACCCCTTAAAACGGAACCGGTCCAAGAAACACAAGCTTTTAGCATCAGGCAACCAGGGCCGTGTTCATTAGGCACCAAACGGAAGAAAACAGACTGAAAAAGAAAGGGACTACCAATAAAAAACACACATGTTTGTCATCAGTTGCAAAGCATTTTAAAATACACACCCTAATAAAAACACAACCCAGTTTTGCCAACTAGTTTGATGGATTGGATTGGCCATTTACCCCATGGTATTCCTGACACAGATCTCATAGTGTAAAATGACTGTAGATGTGTGGAGCATGACAGTAGCTAACAGTTGAATGGCATTCTGTACCAACTTCCCGCACTATGATCACAAACATAGGTAACATGGAATAACATCTACCTGTCTCAGCAGAACCTTATAGCGTGAGCAGTCTAGACGTCAGTGTTCTACACTCTTAGAAAAAATAGGTTCCACAAGGGTTCTTGGGTTGTCCCCATAGGATAACTTTTTTTGGTTTCACGTAGAACCCTTTTGGGTTTCATGTAGATCCCTCTGTGGAAAGGGTCCTACATGGAAGCTAAAATGGTTCTACTTGGAACCAAAAAGTGTTGTCCTATGGGGACAGCTGAAGAACAATTTTAATTCTAGATATCACCCTTTTTTCTAAAAGTGTAGGTTGGCATTCCAGGTGGAAGGGAAAACGATGTTTACACACCATATGGGTTATATCATGCTGTATATGCATACTGTATTCATGTGTATTTAAATGTATACATACAGTATGTATATTTATATGTATATTTACATAGAAATATATGTGATACTTTCCAAATAACATTTTGTATTTGGAAAGTATGGTTTGGGTACGGATGAGCTGAGGCAGGACTGGTCTTTTGCCAAGGAGATGTAGGGAGAGATGGAAAGGGGGGAAGGAGGTGGAGAGGGAAGAGAGGGATGAAGAGAAGAGAGGGATATGATAGGGGAGTGTGTGTGATGTGGTGCCAGTTGGTTTCTGGTCATCACAAAGAGACAAGCAGTGAGAGACATAGATGATAATATGATAATGATAATGCAAAGACAAGATGTCTAATTACCGTACAAATTAAGGGGTAATGGAGACAAGTGTAGAGAGAGAGAGAAATAGAGAGAGGGGGAGAGAAAAAGCTAGTGAATGTGTGTGAGAGAGGTAGAGACAGAGAGAGAGAGACAGAGAGAGAGGGACAGAGAGAGAGAGAGAGAGAGAGAGAGAGAGAGAGACAGAGAGAGAGGGACAGAGAGAGAGAGAGAGAGAGAGAGAGAGATACTGTGAGTGTGAGAGAGATACTGTGAGTGTGAAAGAGAGAGAGAGAGAGAGAGAGATAGGGGAGACAGAGAGAGAGAAAGATACTATGAGTGAGAGAGAGAGAGAGAGAGGGAGCGAGTGACGTAAGCCAGGTGGGGGGTTAAAACTGTTTAGAATCTAGGAGAGGAATCACAATGTTCTGTGTACCGGAGGCTCGGCCACAGCCTGTTCTGAGTCAAGTTTGTTTACGGACGATGAGATAGCATCTAAAAAACACATCTGTTGACTCACGCACAGGGTCCAGGCAGACTCTCTGTTAGGGCCTTTACTCTCCTCACCCTGCTCTCTCTCTCTCCCTCTCTCTCTTTCTCTACCTTTCTTCCTTTCTCTTCCCTCCTCTTTCTCTCTCTTTCTATTTCACCCTGCTCTCTCTCATTTATCTCTCTCTGTCTCTCTATCCCTTCCTCCCAATCTCCAAGAGCGGCTTGGGCCATGACAGAACTGCTATGGAGCACCATAAGCGATGCATCCGACTAGAAAAGACTAAGTGTAGCTGTTGCATGGTCTAGTGAGAGGGCCGTGGAGGGTATAGCGTGATGCCAGGTGTGTGAACCCTGTGTTGTGGATAGAGAATGGTCCTGAACGTAGATGGCGGTGCTGCCAGGCTGGTTTGGTTACGATGTTGTTTTCCTGAGAGTTGGGCTGTTTCCCAAATGGCACCCTATTCCCTACATAGTGGATATACTTTTGTCCAGAGCCATGTATGGGCCCTGATCAAAAGTAGTGCACTACATAGGGAATAGGGTGCCATTTGGGAGGCACATTGTGAGGGAAGCTTGTCCTTGGCCCTGTTCTAATACTTCAGAAATGCATCCTTCCCTCCTACAGTATCGTGTTGAAGTTAACACAGATGTGAATTGTTTGAATTGGTAAAAGTAATAGGGTGGTAACCTTCCTCACACCTATCCAATCACTTATAGAGCTGTGCTTACCTCAACGAACTAAACCTATCCAATCACTTATAGAGCTGTGCTTACCTCAACGAACTAAACCTATCCAATCACTTATAGAGCTGAGCTTACCTCAACGAACTAAACCTATCCAATCACTTATAGAGCTGTGCTTACCTCAACGAACTAAACCTATCCAATCACTTATAGAGCTGTGCTTACCTCAACGAACTAAACCTATCCAATCACTTATAGAGCTGTGCTTACCTCAACGAACTAAACCTATCCAATCACTTATAGAGCTGTGCTTACCTCAACGAACTAAACCTATCCAATCACTTATAGAGCTGTGCTTACCTCAAGGAACTAAACCTATCCAATCACTTATAGAACTGAGCTTACCTCAATGAACTAAACCTATCCAATCACTTATAGAGCTGTGCTTACCTCAAGGAACTAAACCTATCCAATCACTTATAGAGCTGTGCTTACCTCAAGGAACTAAACCTATCCAATCACTTACAGAGCTGTGCTTACCTCAACGAACTAAACCTATCCAATCACTTATAGAGCTGTGCTTACCTCAACGAACTAAACCTATCCAATCACTTATAGAGCTGAGCTTACTTCAAGGAACTAAACCTACCCAATCACTTATAGAGCTGTGCTTACCTCAAGGAACTAAACCTATCCAATCACTTATAGAGCTGTGCTTACCTCAAGGAACTAAACCTATCCAATCACTTATAGAGCTGAGCTTACCTCAACGAACTAAACCTATCCAATCACTTATAGAGCTGAGCTTACCTCAAGGAACTAAACCTATCCAATCACTTATAGAGCTGTGCTTACCTCAAGGAACTAAACCTATCCAACCACTTATAGAGCTGTGCTTACCTCAACGAACTAAACCTATCCAATCACTTACAGAGCTGTGCTTACCTCAAGGAACTAAACCTATCCAACCACTTATAGAGCTGAGCTTACTTCAATGAACTAAGGAAGTAAGGATGCATTTCTTAAATATTCTAACGGGGTCCCAGATCAGGATTTAGGCAGGAGAGGGCACTTTTGCAGTGATGAATAACATCTATGTAGTGTCATCTGTGGTATATTCATGCTTGCATCATTGTCTCCTGCTATGACCTCTCTCCCCCCTACGCCCAACTCCTTCTCATCACCGTGTTGTCACTTTCTTCTCATCCTGTGGTCCTGTGTGGCTCAGATGGTAGGAGTGTGGCACTAGCATCCTGAGGTCATGGGTTCAATTCCTGCAGGGATTGCATACACTGACTACAAAAAATAAAGGGTCTCAGAGTAGGAGTGCTGATCCAGTATCAGGACCCACCTGTCCATATCATTTTTATTGATTATGACCTAAAAAGGGTAAACTGATCCTAGACCAGCCCTGGCCATGGCTGTTTTTCCTTGTTCTCCTCCTCACCGGTGTAAATATATCTCTGTACAGTGCTCCTGCTCAACACTGGATCAGAGTACTCACATTCTTACATTCACAGTAATTATGCTCAAAGTCCTCTCTCCATTTCTTTCTCCTTCTCTTTCATTCTGTATTTTATTTTTACTTTTCTTTCCCACACTTTGTTCCCACTGCCCTCTATCGCTCTTCACCGCCCGTCCAGAGTTATTCCTCCTTTACCTCCCTCCCTCTCTCTCTTTACTGGGTAGGGTCTTGGCAGACAGAGACAGGCAGGGCCGGGGACGGACAGTTAAGGCCTGTTATTCTTTTCTCCCCTCTCTCTGGCATGTGTGGAGAATGGAGGGAGATTTGGAGCTTGTCTGACTGTAATTTCAGCCTCCTCTCCGCAGCCGGACAGGGATGAGAGGGTGAGAAGGGGTTGTTTTGTGGAGGGCTGGAGCGGTGGTGGTGGTGGGAAGGTGGGGAGGAGGAGGGGGGGGGGGGGGGTGGCCAATGCTACCCTTCCAGACAACCACACCCCCTTCTGTCTGCTGACTCCCCAGATACCAGGATTATTCCAAAGGAGGCGTGAAATATGGGTGGGGGGTGGAGAGACGGGAGAGGAGGTATTGAGGCTTAGGTGTTCACAGGGCTCAGAGGGTATTAGGGTTTAGTGGTGGGGTGCAGAGAGACGGGAGAGGAGGTATTGAGGTTGGGGTGTTCACAGGGCTCAGAGGGTATTAGGGTTTAGTGGTGGGGTGCAGAGAGACGGGAGAGGAGGTATTGAGGTTGGGGTTTTCACAGGGCTCAGAGGGTATTAGGGTTTAGTGGTGGGGTGGGGTGCAGAGAGGGCATGGAGTGTGTGTGTGTATGTGTGTGTGTGTGTGTGTGTGTGTGTGTGTGTGTGTGTGTGTATGTGTGTGTGTGTGTGTGTGTGTGTGTGTGTGTGTGTGTGTGTGTGTGTGTGTGTGTGTGTGTGTGTGTGTGTGTGTGTGTGTGTGTGTGTGTGTGTGTGTGTGTGTATGTGGGCAGCAGCAGTGTGCAGGGTAAACTGCAGTACCTAAGCCCCTGGATGTGGTGGATCAGAAGGCAGACAGAGGGCCAGGCCTCTCTGATCCCCCCAGACAGCCTCCTCTCCTGGGGTTTGGACCCGGAGCACACAGAGGTCTGGGCTCAGCACAGGTGTGTGTACTGTACTCTGTGTGTGTGTGTGTGTGTGTGTGTGTGTGTGTGTGTGTGTGTGTGTGTGTGTGTGTGTGTGTGTGTGTGTGTGTGTGTGTGTGTGCCTGTGTGCCTGTGTGTCTTGGCAGCTGGAGGGTTGCAGATTCCACCCGTCAACCCCCCTCCAGCGGGAGTTTGCATGAGAAGAGAGAGTAAATCTGCTTCAGATATCACCAGAGAGAAGAGGCAGGGTCCACCATAGACACAATCTAAAAGACATGAGGGGTTATGTGTGGCCAGGAAGAAATACTGGGGAATTTATTAAAGGTGCAATCTGCGATATTTACAACTGTTCAATGGGTGAGCCCCCAACTGGTGGGCCTGCCTTTAGGCTGACAAACAAATGACGGATTGTGCCTTTAAGGAGCTTTGGCACATGCTTTTGAGTGGTCATGACCACATAGTTTTTGATGTAAGAGATCACCAGCAGCCAATGTGTTCGATTACTGTAAAGAAGAGACGGACTGGTAGAGAAGAGAAGGACCGGTAGAGAAGAGAAGGACCGGTAGAGAAGAAAAGAGAAAGGCCGGTAGAGAAGAGAAGGACCGGTAGAGAAGAGAAGAGAAAGACCGGTAGAGAAGAGAAGAACCGGTAGAGAAGAGAAGAGAAGAACCGGTAAAGAAGAGAAGAAACGGTAGAGAAGAGAAGAGAAGGACCGGTAGAGAAGAGAAGAGAAAGACCGGTAGAGAAGAGAAGAACCGGTAGAGAAGAGAAGAGAAGGACTGGTAGAGAAGAGAAGGACTGGTAGAGAAGAGAAGAAACGGTAGAGAAGAGAAGAACCGGTAGAGAAGAGAAGAACCGGTAGAGAAGAGAAGAGAAGGACCGGTAGAGAAGAGAAGGACTGGTAGAGAAGAGAAGAGAAGGACCGGTAGAGGAGAGAAGGACTGGTAGAGAAGGAAAGGACCGGTAGAGAAGAGAAGAACCGGTAGAGAAGAGAAGAGAAGAACCGGTAAAGAAGAGAAGAACCGGTAGAGAAGAGAAGAGAAAGACCGGTAGAGAAGAGAAGAGAAGGACCGGTAAAGAAGAGAAGACCGGTAGAGAAGAGAAGGAATGGTAAAGAAGAGAAGAACTGGTAAAGAAGAGAAGAACCGGTAGAGAAGAGAAGAACCGGTAAAGAAGAGAATAACCTGTAAAGAAGAGAAGAACCGGTAAAGAAGAGAAGGAATGGTAAAGAAGAGAAGAACCGGTAAAGAAGAGAAGAACCGGTAGAGAAGCGAAGGACCGGTAAAGAAAAGAAGGACCGGTAGAGAAGAGAAGGACCGGTAAAGAAGAGAATAACCTGTAAAGAAGAGAAGAACCGGTAAAGAAGAGAAGGAATGGTAAAGAAGAGAAGAACCGGTAAAGAAGAGAAGAACCGGTAGAGAAGCGAAGGACCGGTAAAGAAAAGAAGGACCGGTAGAGAAGAGAAGGACCGGTAAAGAAGAGAAGGAATGGTATAGAAGAGAAGGAATGGTATAGAAGAGAAGGAACGGTATAGAAGAGAAGGAATGGTATAGAAGAGAAGGAATGGTATAGAAGAGAAGGAATGGTATAGAAGAGAATGAATGGTATAGAAGAGAAGGAATGGTATAGAAGAGAAGGAACGATAAAGAAGAGAAGGACCGGTAGAGAGGAGAAGGACCGGTAGAGAACAGAAGGACCGGTAGAGAAGAGAAGGAATGGTATAGAACAGAAGGAATGGTATAGAATAGAATGAATGGTATAGAAGAGAAGGAACGATAAAGAAGAGAAGGATCGGTAAAGAAGAGAAGGAATGATATAGAAGAGAAGGAATGGTATAGAAGAGAAGAACCGGTAGAGAAGAGAAGGACCGGTAGAGAAGAAAAGGACCGGTAGAGAAGAGAAGGAATGGTATAGAAGAGAAGAACCGGTAGAGAAGAGAAGGAATGATATAGAAGAGAAGGAATGGTATAGTAGAGAAGGAATGGTATAGTAGAGAAGGAATGGTATAGTAGAGAAGGAATGGTATAGTAGAGAAGGAATGGTATAGAAGAGAAGGAATGGTATAGAAGTGAAGGAATGGTATAGAAGAGAAGGAATGGTATAGTAGAGAAGGAATGGTATAGTAGAGAAGGAATGGTATAGTAGAGAAGGAATGGTATAGTAGAGAAGGAATGATAAAGAAGAGAAGGAATGGTATAGTAGAGAAGGAATGATAAAGAAGAGAAGGAATGGTATAGTAGAGAAGGAATGGTATAGTAGAGAAGGAATGGTATAGTAGAGAAGGAATGGTATAGTAGAGAAGGAATGGTATAGTAGAGAAGGAATGGTGTAGTAGAGAAGGAATGGTATAGTAGAGAAGAAATGGTATAGTAGAGAAGGAATGGTATAGTAGAGAAGGAATGATAAAGAAGAGAAGGAATGATAAAGAAGAGAAGGAATGATAAAGAAGAGAAGGAATGGTATAGAAGAGAAGGAATGGTATAGTAGAGAAGGAATGGTATAGTAGAGAAGGAATGATAAAGAAGAGAAGGAATGATATAGTAGAGAAGGAATGGTATAGTAGAGAAGGAATGATAAAGAAGAGAAGGAATGATAAAGAAGAGAAGGAATGGTATAGTAGAGAAGGAATGATAAAGAAGAGAAGGAATGGTATAGAAGTGAAGGAATGGTATAGAAGAGAAGGAATGGTATAGTAGAGAAGGAATGATAAAGAAGAGAAGGAATGGTATAGTAGAGAAGGAATGGTATAGTAGAGAAGGAATGATAAAGAAGAGAAGGAATGGTATAGAAGAGAAGGAATGATAAAGAAGAGAAGGAATGGTATAGAAGAGAAGGAATGATAAAGAAGAGAAGGAATGGTATAGAAGAGAAGGAATGATAAAGAAGAGAAGGAATGGTATAGAAGAGAAGGAATGATAAAGAAGAGAAGGAATGGTACAGAAGAGAAGTAATGGTATAGTAGAGAAGGAATGATAAAGAAGAGAAGGAATGATAAAGAAGAGAAGGAATGGTATAGTAGAGAAGGAATGGTATAGTAGAGAAGGAATGATAAAGAAGAGAAGGAATGGTATAGAAGAGAAGGAATGATAAAGAAGAGAAGGAATGGTATAGAAGAGAAGGAATGATAAAGAAGAGAAGGAATGGTACAGAAGAGAAGTAATGGTACAGAAGAGAAGTAATGGTATAGTAGAGAAGGAATGATAAAGAAGAGAAGGAATGGTATAGTAGAGAAGGAATGGTATAGTAGAGAAGGAATGGTATAGTAGAGAAGGAATGATATAGTAGAGAAGGAATGGTATAGTAGAGAAGGAATGGTATAGTAGAGAAGGAATGATAAAGAAGAGAAGGAATGGTATAGAAGTGAAGGAATGGTATAGAAGAGAAGGAATGGTATAGTAGAGAAGGAATGATAAAGAAGAGAAGGAATGGTATAGTAGAGAAGGAATGGTATAGAAGAGAAGGAATGGTATAGTAGAGAAGGAATGGTATAGTAGAGAAGGAATGGTATAGTAGAGAAGGAATGGTATAGTAGAGAAGGAATGATAAAGAAGAGAAGGAATGGTATAGAAGAGAAGGAATGATAAAGAAGAGAAGGAATGGTATAGAAGAGAAGGAATGATAAAGAAGAGAAGGAATGGTACAGAAGAGAAGTAATGGTACAGAAGAGAAGAACCGGTAGAGAGGAGAAGGACCGGTAGAGAACAGAAGGACCGGTAGAGAAGAGAAGGAATGGTATAGAACAGACCATTCCAGACCAGACACCAGACACCAGACCAGACCAGAGACCAGGGAACAGACCAGACCAGAGACCAGAGACCAGGGACCAGAGACCAGGGAACAGACCAGACCAGAGACCAGAGACCAGACCAGAGACCAGACCAGACCAGACCAGACCATAGACCAGAGACCAGCGAACAGACCAGACCAGAGAGACCAGAGACCAGACCAGAGACCAGAGACCAGAGACCAGAGACCAGACCAGATACCAGAGAACAGACCAGAGACCAGGGAACAGACCAGACCAGAGACCAGGGAACAGACCAGACCAGAGACCAGAGACCAGAGACCAGGGACCAGAGACCAGGGAACAGACCAGACCAGAGACCAGAGACCAGAGACCAGAGACCAGAGACCAGAGACCAGAGACCAGACCAGAGACCAGACCAGACCATAGACCAGAGACCAGCAAACAGACCAGACCAGAGAGACCAGAGACCAGACCAGAGACCAGAGACCAGAGACCAGAGACCAGAGACCAGAGACCAGAGACCAGACCAGATACCAGATTCCAGATACCAGAGAACAGACCAGAGACCAGAGAACAGACCAGACCAGAGACCAGAGAACAGACCAGACACCAGACCAGACTAGACCAGACCAGATACCAGAGAACAGACCAGACACCAGACCAGACTAGACCAGAGACCAGATCAGAGAACAGAAAAGACCAGACACCAGACCAGACTAGACCAGAGACCAGACCAGATACCAGAGAACACACCAGACCAGACACCAGAGACAGACCAGATACCAGACCAGACTAGACCAGAGACCAGACCAGATACCAGAGAACAGACCAGACTAGACCAGACACCAGACACCAGAGACAGACCAGATACCAGACAGATACCAGAGACCAGACCAGAGAACAGACCAGACCCCACTGTACCAGACCAGAAGAGAGACCAGACCAGACCCCACTGTACAAGAGATAGGGCATTATGTCCCTGGGGAGAAGGAATGTGTACCTTGGAGAGATGCCCAGGTCCTGAAATACATCAAATAAATCAAATACCTGCTTACAGAGGACCAGCTTTCACAGAGCTCCTCATCAAACAAGGTGAGCTGTCAGTGGTCGGTCCTCATCACGAGAAAATCAAACACAAGAAAGCCCCTTTGAGCCAGGCAGGGCACTCTGCCCCAACAAGCACTGTAGGGTGTGTGTGTGTGTGTGTGTGTGTGTGTGTGTGTGTGTGTGTGTGTGTGTGTACTTACGCATGTGTGTGCATGCTACAGCAACACCATGCACTGATCCCACTTCCATTTTATTTTCCATTTAAAGGAGGGAAAAACGAGTTCAAAGTGACATGTAGGTAGAGTAAGTGCAGTGGAAGCTAACACCATGCCGGGTTTGGGATTTGGGGGTTTTCCCCTTTTTCACAGAGTGCTGCAACACAACTAACAGTACAACACAGCCTGAGCTATTACCCAAGGAGGGGGAGGTTGTGTAAAAAAATCCAAACTGAAAGGTGCATTGTGTGTTGTATTCTTCAGAGAATTGGGACTCAGGATGCCTCCCAAATGACATGCCATTCCCTACATAGTACCCTACTTTTGACCAGAGCTATATTGGCCCTGGTCAAAAGTAGTGCACTATACTGTATAGGGTGCCGTTTGTGACATAGCCTTAATAACCTGAGGTTGGCTGGGGTTTCTTTCTAAAGAGAACATCAAGGAGATGTGTATTAAACACTGAACATGTAACTCTGTCACTTCCTCCCTGCCGCAGCTTCGGCTTCTACGTCTGGCTCTGATGTTGCCGCACCTACTCAAACACATGCATGTACATGATTGCACTTACTTACAAACACACTCATGCTCACACGTAGGCATGCACACACAGACACACACACCCCACTTCCCCAACCTCTCTCCAACCTCCACCTCCCCAACCTCCCTCCACCCTCCAACCTCCCTCCACCTTCCAACCTCCTCCACCTTCCAACCTCTCTCCAACCTCCACCTCCCCAACCTCCCTCCACCCTCCAACCTTCCAACCTTCCAACCTCCTCCACCTTCCAACCTCCCTCCAACCTCCACTTACACATTCAAAACCTCCCTCCACCCTCCAACCTCCACCCACCCACCCACCCACCCACCCACCCACCCACCCTCCAACCTTTCTACAACCTCCACCTCCTCAAACTCCCTCCACCCTCCAACCTCCAACCTCCCTCCACCTTCCAACCTCCTCCACCTTCCAACCTCTCTCCAACCTCCACCTCCCCAACCTCCCTCCACCCTCCAACCTTCCAACCTTCCAACCTCCTCCACCTTCCAACCTCCCTCCAACCTCCACTTACACATCCAAAACCTCCCTCCACCCTCCAACCTCCACCCACCCACCCACCCACCCACCCACCCTCCAACCTTCCTACAACCTCCACCTCCTCAAACTCCCTCCACCCTCCAACCTCCAACCTCCCTCCACCTTCCAACCTCCTCCACCTTCCAACCTCTCTCCAACCTCCACCTCCCCAACCTCCCTCCACCCTCCAACCTTCCAACCTTCCAACCTCCTCCACCTTCCAACCTCCCTCCAACCTCCACTTACACATCCAAAACCTCCCTCCACCCTCCAACCTCCACCCACCCACCCACCCACCCTCCAACCTTCCTACAACCTCCACCTCCTCAAACTCCCTCCACCCTCCAACCTTTCTCCACTCTCCAACCTCCCGCCACCTTCCAATCTCCACCTCCCCAACCTTACTCCACCTTCCAATCTCCCTCCAACCTCCTCCTCCCAAACCTCCCTCCATCTCCCCAACCTCCCTCCACAACCTCCCTCCACTCTCCAACCTTCCTCCACCTCCCAAATCTCCCTCCACCTCCCAAACCTCCCTCCATCCCCACCTCCCTAACCTCCCTCCACCCCCTAGCTTCTCAACCTCCCCCCACCTGCCTAACCTCCCTCCACCCTCCAAATCAGCAGCACCACAGTTGGGTACACACATGTTGTACTGTTCTGTTCCTGAGAGTGTCCTGAGGGTAACCTGGGCTGTGAGTGTTACCTAATGGGTATCTCTCTCTCTCTCTCTCTCTCTCTCTCTCTCTCTCTCTCTCTCTCTCTCTGCTGTGAATGGGGCTTTGTAAGTTACCCGTCCTGTCATTAGGGTGCTACATGATGTCACCCTCTAACTAGGGGAAAACTCCTCCGGTCACCCTCTAACCAGGGTAAAACTCCTCCCGTCACCCTCTAACCAGGGGAAAACTCCCGTCACCCTCTAACCTGGATAAAACTCGTCCTGTCACCCTCTAACCTGGGTAAAACTCCTCCCGTCACCCTCTAACCTGGGTAAAACTCCTCCCGTCACCCTCTAACCTGGGTAAAATTCATCCCGTCACCCTCTAACCAGGGGAAAACTCGCCCCGTCAACCTCTAACCTGGGTAAAACTCCTCCCGTCACCCTCTAACCTGGGTAAAACTCGTCCCGTCACCCTCTAACCAGGGTAAAACTCCTCCCGTCACCCTCTAACCTGGGTAAAACTCGTCCCGTCACCCTCTAACCAGGGGAAAACTCCTCCCGTCACCCTCTAACCTGGGTAAAACTCCTCCCGTCACCCTCTAACCTGGATAAAACTCCTCCCGTCACCCTCTAACCTGGGTAAACCTCCTCCCGTCACCCTCTAACCTGGGTAAAACTCGTGCTGTCACCCTCTAATCAGGGGAAAACTCATCCCATCACCCTCTAACCTGGGTTAACCTCCTCCCGTCACCCTCTAACCTAGGTAAAACTCCTCCCGTCACCCTCTAAACTGGGTAAAACTCATCCCATCACCCTCTAACCAGGGGAAAACTCCTCCCGTCACCCTCTAAACTGGGTAAAACTCATCCCATCACCCTCTAACCAGGGGAAAACTCCTCCCGTCACCCTCTAACCTGGGTAAAACTCCTCCCGTCACCCTCTAACCTGGGTAAAACTCCTCCCGTCACCCTCTAACCAGGGGAAAACTCCTCCGGTCACCCTCTAACCAGGGTAAAACTCCTCCCGTCACCCTCTAACCAGGGGAAAACTCCCGTCACCCTCTAACCTGGGTAAAACTCGTCCTGTCACCCTCTAACCAGGGGAAAACTCGCCCCGTCAACCTCTAACCTGGGTAAAACTCCTCCCGTCACCCTCTAACCAGGGGAAAACTCGTCCTGTCACCCTCTAACCTGGGTAAAACTCCTCCCGTCACCCTCTAACCTGGGTAAAACTCGTCCCGTCACCCTCTAACCAGGGGAAAACTCCTCCCGTCACCCTCTAACCTGGGTAAAACTCCTCCCGTCACCCTCTAACCTGGATAAAACTCCTCCCGTCACCCTCTAACCTGGGTAAACCTCCTCCCGTCACCCTCTAACCTGGGTAAAACTCGTGCTGTCACCCTCTAACCAGGGGAAAACTCATCCCATCACCCTCTAACCTGGGTTAACCTCCTCCCGTCACCCTCTAACCTAGGTAAAACTCCTCCCGTCACCCTCTAAACTGGGTAAAACTCATCCCATCACCCTCTAACCAGGGGAAAACTCCTCCCGTCACCCTCTAAACTGGGTAAAACTCATCCCATCACCCTCTAACCAGGGGAAAACTCCTCCCGTCACCCTCTAACCTGGGTAAAACTCCTCCCGTCACCCTCTAACCTGGGTAAAACTCCTCCCGTCACCCTCTAACCTGGATAAAACCCGTCCCGTCACCCTCTAACCTGGGTAAAACTCGTCCCGTCACCCTCTAACCAGGGGAAAACTCCTCCGGTCACCCTCTAACCAGGGTAAAACTCCTCCCGTCACCCTCTAACCAGGGGAAAACTCCCGTCACCCTCTAACCTGGGTAAAACTCCTCCCGTCACCCTCTAACCTGGGTAAAACTCGTCCTGTCACCCTCTAACCTGGGTAAAACTCCTCCCGTCACCCTCTAACCTGGGTAAAACTCCTCCCGTCACCCTCTAACCTGGGTAAAATTCATCCCGTCACCCTCTAACCAGGGGAAAACTCGCCCCGTCAACCTCTAACCTGGGTAAAACTCCTCCCGTCACCCTCTAACCTGGGTAAAACTCGTCCCGTCACCCTCTAACCAGGGTAAAACTCCTCCCGTCACCCTCTAACCTGGGTAAAACTCGTCCCGTCACCCTCTAACCAGGGGAAAACTCCTCCCGTCACCCTCTAACCTGGGTAAAACTCCTCCCGTCACCCTCTAACCTGGATAAAACTCCTCCCGTCACCCTCTAACCTGGGTAAACCTCCTCCCGTCACCCTCTAACCTGGGTAAAACTCGTGCTGTCACCCTCTAACCAGGGGAAAACTCATCCCATCACCCTCTAACCTGGGTTAACCTCCTCCCGTCACCCTCTAAACTGGGTAAAACTCATCCCATCACCCTCTAACCAGGGGAAAACTCCTCCCGTCACCCTCTAAACTGGGTAAAACTCATCCCATCACCCTCTAACCAGGGGAAAACTCCTCCCGTCACCCTCTAAACTGGGTAAAACTCATCCCATCACCCTCTAACCAGGGGAAAACTCCTCCCGTCACCCTCTAAACTGGGTAAAACTCATCCCATCACCCTCTAACCAGGGGAAAACTCCTCCCGTCACCCTCTAACCTGGGTAAAACTCCTCCCGTCACCCTCTAACCTGGGGAAAACCCCTCCCGTCACCCTCTACCTGGATAAAACCCGTCCCGTCACCCTCTAACCTGGCTAAAACGCCTCCCGTCACCCTCTAGCCTGGGGAAAACCCCTCCCGTCACCCTCTACCTGGATAAAACCCCTCCCGTCACCCTCTACCTGGATAAAACTCCTCCCGTCACCCTCTACCTGGATAAAACCCCTCCCGTCACCCTCTACCTGGATAAAACTTGTCCCGTCACCCTCTAACCAGGTTAAAACTTGTCCCGTCACCCTCTAACCTTGATAAAACTCATCCCGTCACCCTCTAACCTGGGTAAAACTCCTCCCGTCACCATCTAACCTGGGTAAAACTCCTCCCGTCACCCTCTAACCTGGATAAAACTCCTCCCGTCACCCTCTAACCTGGGTAAAACTCCTCCCGTCACCCTCTATCCTGGGTAAAACTGCTCCCGTCACCCTCTAACCTGGATAAAACTCCTCCCGTCACCCTCTAACCTGGGTAAAACTCCTCCTGTCATTCTACTAATGTTTTAATTACATTGATACTTGGATGTATAGACTTGGATGTTAGCCATATATGGTGTTTCTGTATGTTCAGTGTTGATACCTGGATCATTCTGTGCTACAGTATCTGGTTCACTAATGCATAATGTTTTTGCAACGTTATAGTTAGGCTTCTGCACCCGATTTGCTAAAAGTTATAACGTTTCCCCAACATTGAAGCCAGACATCACTGCGAACAACCAGGGCCTGGACCACCGCAGGCTCCAACGACTGGACAAGAGCGCTGCAATTATAGCTCACTTCAAAGATGCCAGCCAGTGAAAGAGAGCATTCATGCATTTATTTTGGCCAACCCAGTCCCACCACTGCTCTCCTCACCTTTCCACCTCCCCCTCCTCCCCCCTCTCCCCTTCTCTCTCTCTCTCTCTCTCTCTCTCTCTCTCTCTCTCTCTCTCTCTCTCTCTCTCTCTCTCTCTCTCTCTCTCTCTCTCTCTCTCTCTCTCTCTCTCTCTCTCTCTCTCTCTCTCTCTCTCTCTCTCTCTCTCTCTCTCTCTCTCTCTCTCTCTCTCTCTCTCTCTCTCTCTCTCTCTCTCTCTCTCTCTCTCTCTCTCTCTCTCTCTCTCTCTCTCTCTCTCTCTCTCTCTCTCTCTCTCTCTCTCTCTCTCTCTCTCTCTCTCTCCCTGAGCTGAATAGTCAGCAGAGGTGAGGGACGGGGGTGGCTACCCCAGTCGGGGGCCTCAGTGTGTCCACACAGGTAGGCTTCAGTCCTCGGGCCCCCTGCAGCTCCAGAGATCCATATATATAACCAAAGAGGGAGGGAGAGCGAGAGAGAGAGAGAGAGAAATATAAATAAATATGATAGGTATTAGATGCTCAATTATCACTGTAACTGATCTATTTGCCACGTCAACAGACTAGCGATGTCACTAAGCAACGTCTATAATTCAGAACCCCGTCTCCTCCGGACCCACATTTAACTGTTGATGACACATTTAGAGACTGCAGTGTAGGCCAGATTTAAAGCCCCAGTCTACGATCTATAGGCCAGCTTGGACTTTATTAAATCTGTCGAACACAAATTTAGAGGAAGTGTTGATTCACTGGCTTTAATTTACTTCCTGGATTTGTTTGATGTGGGACGTTGGTGGTGTAGGTTGTGACTAATAATCCTGTAATACTGCACTTCCTCCAACCTGTTATTGAAGGGGGGAGTTTTAAGAGGTCGCACAAAGGTTCTGAACAGAGTCCAGAGTGCCATAAGACTTGAACAGCTGGTGTTTTCTCTCCATCCTCTCCATATGTTCTCTGTTTATTGGACGGTCATCACCAACTCTAGCCCATAGCATATCATATGATCTGATTTCAGGACATTCCTATGTGTCGGCCATCTGCTCAGGAGGCCCCAGTCTGTAAACTAGTCTGGGACTAGTCAGGATCTAGGATCTATAATCCAGCTCTAGGACTGAGTCTGTGATTGTCCCCCTAGTAACTTCAGCTCTAGGAGTGAGTCTGTGATTTTCCCCCTAGTAACTACAGCTCTAGGAGTGAGTCTGTGATTATCCCCCTAGTAACTACAGCTCTAGGAGTGAGTCTGTGATTATCCCCCTAGTAACTACAGCTCTAGGAGTGAGTCTGTGATTATCCCCCTAGTAACTACAGCTCTAGGAGTGAGTCTGTGATTATGCCCCTAGTAACTACAGCTCTAGGAGTGAGTCTGTGATTATCCCCCTAGTAACTACAGCTCTAGGAGTGAGTCTGTGATTATCCCCCTAGTAACTACAGCTCTAGGAGTGAGTCTGTGATTATGCCCCTAGTAACTACAGCTCTAGGAGTGAGTCTGTGATTATGCCCCTAGTAACTTCACACATACAGTTATGGGGCTCATGAGTGTTGTGTTTATGGTGTGAGGTGAAGGGGATAGAAGGGTGTGTGTGTGTATGCCTCCAGGTGTGTATTCCTCCATTTGTGTGTTTGTGTGTGTGTGTGTCAGAATCAAAATCACTTTATTCACCAAGTACAATTCTACGGACTGTGATCATGTGATCATGTGATCATGTGATCATGTATCTGCGTGTATGTTCGAATGTCAACTGATTCTGTGTGTATACATACAGTATGCATTATAGTTAAAAGTGTTTGTGTGTTGGTGCAGTTGAACATAAACACTCCTCCCCTCCCACCCTTCGGGTCACATCTCCCACCTTCGTCGCTTCCCCCAGAATCCGAAACCCGACGCTGGAAGTCAGGCAGTTGGAGCATCCCACTGGCTGATTAGGGGGGGACCCACCACGCTGCCGGTGTTACAGTCTGGCTCAGGTGTCCCATTTGTCACACCCACAGGCCCCCAAGCCACCTGGCGGCTCGCACCCCAGGCTGAGGCACTGTCGCTGGGCTAGAGAGGCAGACAGACAGGGCCCCTCTGGGTCAGTTAGTCTCCAGGGTTCTATATATCGTCCCGGCTGTTGAAGTTTCTAAAGTTCTCGTCTCTCGTTAAAAGCCAGACCTGTCTTGTTAAATCACGGAGCTGTCGTCTATACATCACACACCTGGTGGGACATGTATGGCTGCAGAACAATGGCTGTCATAAGGGCTGGAGAAGAGAGGGATGGTTCTGAGAAAATAGGGCATTCAAAGAGCAATTATTATTATAACGTGTGTGCATATGTGCACGCACGCACGCACACACACACACACACACACACACACACACACACACACACACACACACACACGCTCTAGGATCCCGTCGTAATGGTTGATAGGATGAGCATGGTGTCTGAATGGTGTCTAAGGTGAGGTAGAGCCCACACAATTACACTGCTGGTGTTGTTTGGGTGGGGCACTGGAAGGTTACCTGGGAGGGGTGTTTATGCTCACACACACACACACACACACACACACACACACACACACACACACACAAGAAAGCACACACAAATGTACACGGGGAGGCACACACCTGTACATGCACGCGTGCACACACACCCTCTGGGCACTGTGGTTCGGCATTCCCCCTCATTCCCATCCAACTTGATAGCTGACAGCTTGCAGAAAGGAACAGATCATAACTCCCACACACACACACACACACACACACACACACACACACACACACACACACACACACACACACACACACACACACACACACACACACACACACACACACACACACACAGCGTATCATAACCCAGCTGGCATACAGTAATCCCTAACAGTGTTGTCATTGTCTACTCCCCACTCCTCTGGCTCAGGTCCATGCAGTCTCCATGGAGAAGACAAGGCCTACAGGCTAGCTGGTCTCCATTCTCCTCATTATGTACTGACCTACATCTGACCTCTGCCTCCTCACAGCTTCCTTCAGACTCACTGAAAACAGGAAGGAAATTTGCATTTGATGATGACTGGTGATGCCAATAAAATGTAAAATGATGACCAATCCAGACTAGCGACACAGAGGACAATGACAGACATGGGGAAAAATCCTAACTTAAGCAATGCAGTGTACCACTCAAAGGTTACTACGAACTCTATCTCTCATTGAAATCAATACATTGACCTCAAAGTTTAATCCTGACATGAAAGTCTGATGTTAGAATTCAGCCCTAATTAAATACTAAAAAGGTAAGAGCACCTTCCCACTTCATCAACAGAACAACTCAAGACCTTCCCGTCTCTCTCTCCCAGTGGCCCAGAGCTCTGGTAGGAAATCTGGCTCCAACATCAAGACTTCCATGGAAGCACAGTCTGAGATCCAGTCAGCCAGTGAGTTCAGAAACAGTGAACCTCGCCAAACATCGCAGACAGCTGCCCTGTACCAAATACCAGGACAGAGAGATAAAGCACAGAGAGCTGAGGACACCGACCCTGGTACTGGAGAACTCCATGTTGTTCAGGCTTTTGTTCCAGCGCAGCACTAACACACTTGATTCATCTAATCAAGCTTTTGATGATCAGCTGATTGGTGGACTCGTTTATGTAGGGCTTGAGCAAAATCCTGCACACCCCACTCTCATTACCAATGTTTGGCTAAGAGAAAAATGTGTCTGGTGGTCCCAGATCTGTGTGTGCTGTGTTCAGCCAATGTCTATGGTTGTTGCCATTGTTTGGCATTGATAATGATCATAGGACTTGGCTATGGACAGCACAATCAAATCTGTGTCCAGGCTAGAGAGAGAGAGAGAGAGAGAGAGGCAGAGAGTAGAGAGAACAGGAGGAGGGAAAGAGCTTATGGCAACCCGACAACAATAACACTTAAAGCATGCATATCATCCCAAATAGAAACATTCTATTTGGGGCTGGAGAGAGGTTAACACACCACTGTTATTCCCAGCTCCCCTTTGACCTCTCACACCCTCCCTTCCTGGCCTTGCCTCGGGCAGCTATGCTAATGGACTTCTACACTGGTATGCAGAGTCTGTGTGTGTGTGTGTGTGTGTGTGTGTGTGTGTGTGTGTGTGTGTGTGTGTGTGTGTGTGTGTGTGTGTGTGTGTGTGTGTGTGTGTGTGTGTGTGTGTGTGTGTGTGTGTGTGTGTGTGTGTGTGTGCACTCGTGCTTATGCATGTATGCGGGTGTGCATGTGTGTGTGTGGGTGAACAACACAGAGAAAATCCTGCCAACACTGCACGAAAAAAACACCCAATCCTCCTGAGTGCATAAGGGCTGTGAAACCCTAGGTGGTCCCTGAAGAGAGAAGGGAGTGGGAGAAAGTAAGAAAGAAAGACAGAAAGAAAGACAGAAAGAAAGAAAGCAAGAAAGAAAGAAAGAAAGAGAGAAAGAAAGAAAGAAAGAAAGAAAGGAAGAGGGAGGGCAGGAGGTGTGTGGGGGAGAAAGTTCAAAGAGAGAGAGGGGAGACTGTCAGGTTGTCTGTGTCAACAACACGGAATATAATTGGCCTGTAGCCCGAGGCCTCTCCACAGTGAGGCCCCGGGGGGCCAGAGGGGCCACATCCCTGGCATTACACACAATTAGAGTAGCCAGAGGGTCAACTAGGCCAGCCAGGGGAGGTCCCAGGCCTGTCAGCCCCAGGGAGGGCTGCCCCTCTGCCACAGGGTGAGCCCAGGCAAGGCCCAGGTCACGGTGAAAGGCCCACACTAACACTAGGCTCCTGTCTGGTAGATAAAAGCTTCCTGTGAGTGTCACAGTGATCTGAGGGACTAAGGTAGGAGAGGGAGGGCTGACACTGCAAATTACACAGGAGGCGGGGAAGGGAGGGGAGGGGATGGGAGGAGGGGATGAGGGGAGGAGAAGAGGAGGGGATGAGAGGAGGGATGGGAAGAGGGGGAGGGGAAGGGAGGAGGGGGAGGGGTAGTGCAGGTTTATATTGGTGATGGTTGTGTGTGTGCGTGTAAATGTTTCTGTAAGTTTGTGTGTCTACAAAGGGTAACAACATTTTAAGATCAACCATGAATCCCAGTTACTATTCATTTTCTTAAGTCCCACATACACTTTCTAACCTCCTTAACTACAATGACATTCCACCCTAACACTTTCGCATGTTTCTGACAAGATCAGAGGATCTGGACAGTGTTTATGAGTGTCTCTGTTGGTTAGCCCTGGCTTTGGTTTGACCCCATCCTTGACCTCTATCCTAATGTGATAAACAGGCCCAATCAGCAGAGGAAACACCGGGGAAGTGACTGGGGAAGTTAATATGACCTGCAGTCCAGGCTTCAAACACCACCAGCCCTCTGTTCTCCTCTCTTCCAGTGAACTAGTGAGAGAGACTGGAGGTCAACTAGTTCAGGCATTAAAAAGTTGTTTGGTTTAAAAGTAATGAGGGAAGTGGTTTTGTTGCGTCTAACCTCTACTCACCTCTCTTCAGACATCAGGCAACTAGTGCCATGTGGGAGGAAGGTCGGCCGGTTCAGGTCTAGAACCTTTTATTTTGTTTGTTCAAAACAGTTATGATGGAAATGGTTAGTTCTTTTCCCTCTGTTCTCCTGTGTTCTCCTCGGGTTTCCAATAAACCTGTGAGAGGCATGGAGTGAGGGTCATCTTAAAATCTTTTGTTTCAAAATGGGATTTATTCAAAGGAGTTAGTTATGTGAGGAAATGCTTCAGCTTTGTTTTCCAACTTCTCACATCTCCTGAGAAGTCAACTGGGTGACAGAGAAAAGGGGAAGGTCAGTCAGTATTACCCACGTTAAAGGAAAAAGGTGAAGGAACCTTCTGCTTTGTTCAAAACTTGGATGTCCTCCAGTCATGTGGGGAATGCTCCACAGTGCCTTGCAAAAGTATTCACCCTCCTTGGCGTTTTTCCTATTTTATTGCATTACAATCTGTAATTTAAATGGATTTTTATTTGGATTTCATGTAATGGACATACACAAAATAGTCAGAATTGGTGAAGTGAAATTTAAAAAATGACTTGTTTAAATAAAAAAATAAAAAACGGAAAAGTGGTGTGTGCATATGTATTCACCCCCTTCGCTATGAAGCCCCTAAATATGATCTGGTGCAACCAATTACCTTCAGAAGTCACATATTTAGGTAAATAAAGTCCACCTGTGTGCAATCTAAGTGTCACATGATCTGTCACATGATCTCAGTATATACACACCAGTTCTGAAAGGCCCCAGATTCTACAACACCATTAAGCAAGGGGCACCACCAAGCAAGCGGCACCATGAAGACCAAGGAGCTCTCCAAACAGGTCAGGGACAAAGTTGTGGAGAAGTACAGATGGGTTGGGTTATAAAAAATTATTAAAAACATTGACCATCCCACGGAGCACCATTAAATCCATTCTTAAAAAATATAAAGAATATGGCACCACAACAAACCTGCCAAGAGAGGGCAGCCCACCAAAACTCACGGACCAGGCAAGGAGGGCATTAATCAGAGAGGCAACAAAGAGATCAAAGATAACACTGAAGGAGCTGCAAAGCTCCACAGCGGAGATTGGAGTATCTGTCCATAGGACCACTTTAAGCCTGCACTCCACAGAGCTGGGCTTTACGGAAGAGTGGACAGAAAAAAGCCATTGCTTAAAGAAGAAAATAAGCAAACACGTTTGGCGTTCACCAAAAGGCATGTGGGAGACTCTCCAAACATATGGAAGAAGGTACTCTCAGATGAGACTAAAATGTAGATTTTTGGCCATCAAGGAAGACGCTATGTCTGGTGCAAACCCAACACCTCTTATCACCCCGAGAACACTAACACTATGAAGCATGGTGGTGGCAGTATCATGCTGTAGGGATGTTTTTCCATCGGCAAGGACTGGGAAACTGGTCAGAATTGAAGGAATGATGGATGGCGCTAAATACAGGGACATTCTTGAGGGAAACCTGTTTCAGTCTTCCACAGATTTGAGACTGAGACAAAGGTTCACCTTCCAGCAGGACAGTGACCCTAAGCATACTGCTAAAGCAACACACGAGTGGTTTAAGGGAAACATTTAAATGTCTTGGAATGGCCTAGTCAAAGCCCAGACCTCAATCCAATTGAGAATCTGTGGTATGACTTAAAGATTGCTGTACACCAGCGGAACCCATCCAACTTGAAGGAGCTGGAGCAGTTTTGCCTTGAAGAATGGGCAACAACCACAGTGGTTAAATGTGCCATGCTTATAGAGACATACCCCAAGAGACTTGCTGCTGTAATTGCTGCAAAAGGTGGCTCTACAAAGTATGAGGGGGGTGAATAGTTATGCAAGAAAAGTTAATTTTTTTTGTCTCATTTCTTGTTTGTTTCACAATAAAAATATTTTGCATCTTCGAAGTGGTAGGTATGTTGTTTAAAGAAAATGATACAAACAGAACAAAAAATACATTTTAATTCCAGGTTGTAAGGCATTTTTTTTTTGAAGAATGCTAAGGGGGTGAATACTTTCGCAAGACACCATAAATGCTCCAGTTGGGAGAAGGGTTGGATACAGCCATAGAGTTAGCGTATATACTGGACAGTATATGTACATAAACATGAACTATTTTTTCATGTCTAGGAATATACAGTAGCCATTCACTTAGCCCTACATTTAGCCAGGATGCCATTGTCTTCCAGAGACTGGCTGGTCCTTTGGGTTTATGACTGAATAGCCATAGTCTCCTTACTGGCTTCCATGCTATTCCATCTCTCACAACACACACGTGTAAGCACACACACACACACACTCACACACACACACACACACACACACACACACACACACACACACACACACACACACACACACACACACACACACACACACACACACACACACACACACACACACACACACACACACACACACACACACACACACACACACACACACCTGCCTTTGGACATCGTGACAGGTTATGCGTAATGAGCCAGGGTGAAGCCAGGAGAGGCCAAACAGAAGCACTATATTGTCTTGGCAGCTTCTCTGATTCAGACAGATTATGACACGTTTCATCTCATCATAGTCTTTACTGTATTTTCCATATACATTTGCGAGCGTCTCACATTCTATCAGTCTGGGCTGCGTTAGAGACTCCAGATGACTTCATGTAACTAGAGAGGAGAGGTGGAAAAGAGGAAAGAGGGAGGAGGAGAAGAGGAAAGAGGGAGGAGGAGAAGGGAGGAGGAGAAGGGAGGAGGAGGGAGCCTGGTCTGGGTTACATGTTCTGTTCTTCTGCTTCACTCTGGTCTAGGATGAAATGGTGGTGAGTGAAAGTGAAAATAAACAACAAAAAGAACCTGTCTGCCTCCTTTTTTACCATTTTCCTTTTCATTCTCATGGAGGCCTGTTGGCTGCATGTAACAATATCTTTGAAAATCCGTTTGTGAGATTTAACAGTGTTTTCGTTTCAGGGATTGGTCCCCCATGAAACTCGATCTGTGACAGTTCAACCATATACCCCCAAATCCCCCTACCACCACCACCACACTCCAACCCCTCTAGCCCCCCTGCAACCCGTCAACACACACACACACACATTGGGTGACCCCTCTGAAGGAATTTGGTTCTGCATGTAATGTTATACTGCATATGTCAGAGCTCTCCTTTTACTGAGACCATTTTGCCCCTTTACAGTATGGGACAGGACAGAACAGGGGGGTTGAGGGGTGCCGTGGTACGTTGGGGGGTGTTGGGGAGGGGTGCATCAGATTCCCCCCTACCCCAGGGATAGAGCTACAGACCCAGTGAGCTCATGTTTTGTCAGCAGGCATCAATCTCTCCTTTCTGTCACTTCTTCTCCCCTCCAACCTCTGACCCCTGACCCCTAACCGTGCCCCTCGGCCTCGGTTACAAGGTTCCTGGCTTTCTCATTGGTGGACCGGGGGGTACAGCTGAGATTGGGTGATCTCTCCCTTTCATGCTACAGTCTGCCCCAGGGGAATGCTGTCTCTGTAGTTACATGGTGGAAGGCTTTGCTGTTTCTGTCTCACTGCACATGACAGTCTACAACAGGGGTTGGAACTCAAAACAATTCTCCAATCGTTTAGTTCTGAACAGAACCACAATTTTTTGCGTTCTGTTCCACTGAAGAAAAATAGAGCTGGCCTGTCTCACTGTACATGTCAGTCTATAGGGCTGGCCTGTCTCACTGTACATGTCAGTCTATAGGGCTGGCCTGTCTCACTGTACATGGCTGTCTATAGAGCAGGCCTGTCTTACTCTACATGCAGTTTATATGGCTGTCCTGTCTTAGTGTACATGACAGTCTATAGTGCTGGCCTGTCTCACTGTGCACAACAGTCTATAGGGCTGACCTGTCTTACTGTACACGGCAGTCTATAGGGCTGACCTGTCTTACTGTACATGACAGTCTATAGGGCTGACCTGTCTTACTGTACATGACAGTCTATAGGGCTGACATGGGCCGGAGGTAAAGAGGCTTGTTTCAGTTGGCAACAGCAAATGTATTATATTCTATACTATTTTATTTTATTCTGTTCTATTTTGTTATATTCAAATTATATTGTTTTCTATTCTATTCTAGTCTAGTCTATTCTAGCCTCATCCATCTTTCTATGAATATCTATTTGTCTAGTTTCTATTATGTTCTTAGATCTGGTTTCTCTCTATCTTGATCTGCTTCCTTTCCTCTGCTCCATGACACCCTCTGCTCCATGACATCCTCTGCTCCATGACATCCTCTGCTCCATGGCATCCTCTGCTCCATGACATCCTCTGCTCCATAACATCCTCTGCTCCATAACATCCTCTGCTCCATGACATCCTCTGCTCCATGACATCCTCTGCTCCATGACATCCTCTGCTCCATGGCATCCTCTGCTCCATGACATCCTCTGTTCCATAACATCCTCTGCTCCATAACATCCTCTGCTCCATGACATCCTCTGCTCCATGGCATCCTCTGCTCCATGACATCCTCTGCTCCATAACATCCTCTGCTCCATGACATCCTCTGCTCCATGGCATCCTCTGCTCCATGACATCCTCTGCTCCATAACATCCTCTGCTCCATAACATCCTCTGCTCCATAACATCCTCTGCAATTCAGTCTCCATTCTATATCCTCCTCATCATCCTATCAGTTCACTTCTTTCTCCTCCTCCTTCAGATGACTAAGTGTTCTATCCATCTCTTATTCAATGGACCTGTCAGTGGACCTGTCAATGGACCTGCTTCCCTCAGCGTAAAGGATGATGATGTCGGAACAAAGTGAGTCACACTCTGCTCTGGAGATGGAAGCTCTGGGCCTGCTGCTGGGGAGGGTATCTGGGGCTTGGAGGGGCATGCCGGGGCCAGGGGGTTACAGCAGAGGGAACATGACAAACCACTTGTGGAATGCCCTTCTCTTCCCGTCTCCTTGATTCCCCTTGAATCATTAATCCAGCCTACCGGTCTGGTGTCATCCTCCCCAGTCATTATGCTGATCTTAGGGGTTTCTCTCCCTCTCTGTCTCTTTTCTGGGTCTGTCAATGAAACACTGAGGTCAAGAAACAGACAGGATTTCACGGGCATCCTTCACACTGTGACCTCCTGCATTTTTCTTTCTTCTTTCCACCAATACTGTGTCTCACTTTCTGTCTCTCTCTTTGGTTATGGGGGAAGTAACGTGGACAATGTAGATTTTTGGGGGGTGGGGGGTGGTACCTGTCAGGCACAACCAGCTCACCCTCTCCATCACTCCTCCCCCCAATCTCTCCATCAATTCTCTTCATCATCCCTCCATCACTCAGTGTCCCTCATCCATCACCGTCTGGTGAACCCCCAATTTCAGAGATATCACTTCCAACCCCCTGTACTCTCTCCCCCACCACCCTTTATTTCCTGTCTCACTCCATCTCCTTCTGTCCTCTCCTTCATTTCTCCCTCTCCTCCCGTGTGAAGCAGCCTGGCTTCCGTCCATCAGCTAGTCTCTCAGCCCAGATCCAGAATGCTGACCAGTTGGTTTCAAATGAACTTTTCCTATTCTAGTTTGCATTCTAGAGCTCCTTGTTGTTTCAGACATCTCCTTCCTATGTAACAGGTGGCAACCTGTGCCAACCACAAGATTCCACAGGACACACATTTCTCACAGAAAATGTTTCTGTCTACAGCTTCTGTTCTCTGTTCTCCAGTGATATTTCTATAAATCTACTGTATATTAAAAAAAACATTTATGGGATGTTGCAATGGTAACGTTAGCTGTAAACCATATTGGGTTCCATTGGAACAGTACCTAATATTGTAGGAACGATCACTGTTTGCTGGGCAGTCCCTGTCCCATGTTGTCCAGTCTGTTGAGGATAACCTACTTTGTTATCCAGGCCTTTGTCCCCATCTGCAAATAATCAATACGCTGCAGCTGACATCAGCGCCCCCATGGCACTTAGCTACCTCAAAGACACCAAATCAAAGAGAAGAAACCTGTATGGTCCTGTATTTAAACAGATCACGTTCTTCTTTCTTACTTTTACATTTTTTTTTAGGCAGAGGCCCTACCCCTATGATGGTCCTTCCACTCCCCTCCTCCATCCCTCCTCCACTAGATTCCACAGTTTCATTAAGTTCTGTGTTGTTTTACATTTTTACTCCTCAACCAGGTAGAAAGATAGAAACATCTCTCAAATTGATCACTGCAGTTATTTGTCCATGAAATGAACCATCTTAAAAATGTCCTCTCTGTTTAATCCCACTATCCTACACTAGCAACAACATTGCATAAGAGAGGGTGAGGAGTCTGGTAAAAGTGACTGAGGTGTGGGATTTGGCTGTGATTTAAGGTGCAGGATTCTCTGGCTCCAGTGCCATGGGGGCGTACTGGGGGCCTGGTCTCGTCTGCCCTGCCGTGTGAATGTGGCCTCAGACGCCAGCTCTCCACAGGGCAGAGTGTCCCCTGGGTAACTCCTCACCACCCTGGCCACAGAGGGACAGAGCACTCCTTCATCACTGTACTGTAAGGACAGTGTGGTGTGTCCGTGTGTGCATGGACATCTTACTTAGTCGCTGGCTCTGCACACTCCGTGTGTGTGTGTGTGTGTGTGTGTGTGTGTGTGTGTGTGTGTGTGTGTGTGTGTGTGTGTGTGTGTGTGTGTGTGTGTGTGTGTATATATGTACAGTATGTGTGTGCGTGCAGACAGGACCCTCGCCCAGCCCGTAGCCCTGTGCTACCAGTGGGCTATGTAACCGCTGGCAACAGCAGAAAAGAATAACTGCCTTCATAGTAGCCAAATAAGCAAGCACAGGTAAATAAACTGTTCCTATAAAAAGGTGTGCTCTTGCTCTTCTTCCTTAAAGGCTGACTGCTACACCGTCATGGATAAACACACACACACACACACACACACACACACACACACACACACACACACTGTATCTTAGTGATCCTAATTTGTTTAGGCCAGAGAAAATTGCTTTCAGGTAACTATAACAACACCAGTGGAAGACGGGACTGTTTCCTCTCGTGTTGGTCTTTCTGAAAATAAAATAGCGTGTGAGTGTGAGAGACGGAGAGATTGAGAGACAAGGATGGCGGACTGCGGTTTGCGTTTGAGACAGAATTTGTTCCTCTGTCTTTCTCTGATCTCTGTTTAGCTCTGTGTGTTTCCAGTTTGGCTCCTCTGGCCTGTTCCCAGGCTCCTAACCCTCCAAGCCACTCTGCCACCGCAGGCTCACGTCTTTAACACGCGTCAATATTAGCTGATGATTATTTCGGAGGCCCGAGAGGGATGGAATGTCCGTCGCAGATTACAGAGTTAAACACAAAATAATTAGATGGAATCCGAGGCATCGGAACCTAACCACTAATGAATATTTAGCATTTGCCTAAAACAAACAGAGATGATTTAACCCAGGCATTCCGCGGGCAGCTAAATGTGGGTGTGTGGAGACGGGGGTCCTGACTAACTGACTAACCTCAGCCCGGAATAGCCCAGAGGAAGAGACAGTATTGCAGTTGCTGTGGGACTGCTTTCATTGCAGGTGTGGAGTGAAGCGACTGTGTAACTTGGAGGTTACCCTCCTCTAGCTAAGGATGGTCTCTCATAAAAGCTCCATGACGGGTGGGTTTGGCCAGGGGAAATGGCCAAACGGGGCTCAGATTTGGCACTCATTCCTGGGAAGAGCAAGCTGGGGAGCTTGAGTGACTGTCTGGGTGGTCGGGCCTGACTCATGGACGCACGCACACACACACACACACACACACACACAAACACACACACACACACACACACACACACACACACACACACACACACACACACACACACACACACACACACACACACACACACACAGGTCTGGGCCAAAGAGATTACTCACTGTGCTCCCCTTCCTTTCTAATATTAGATGACAGACAACAGGTAGGGAGGGGGAAATGTGAAATATGCTGTGTTTTGAGAGATGATTGTTTTTTTATTCCATTGTTCTTTGATTCCTAAAGACTCCCAGGTGGGGTCGTCCTGGCAAACCTCACGCTTGAGTTTCCGATCACTTTGAAGGAGCAGTGATTCATCAGGCAGTTGTTTTGATGTAGTGTGTATTACAGCGGTACAGTGGGGTTTGAGGTTGGGACGGAGTTATAATCCATTGTCTCTGCTTGGCCTAAGAAGGCTTGGCGGCTCTGTCTGTCTGTCTGCCTGCCTGCCTGCCTGCCTGTCTGCCTGCCTGCCTGCCTGCCTGCCTTGAGTATTCTTGCGTATGACGCTACAAGCTAGGCACACATGTATTTGGTTTCTCCCATTCTTCTCTGCAGATCCATTCAGGCTTTGCCAGGTTGGATGGGGAGCGTTGGTGCATAGCTATTTTCAGGTCTCTCCAGAGATGTTCAATCGGGTTAAAGTCTGGGCTCTGGCTGGGCCACTCAAGGACATTCAGAGACTTGTCCCGAAGCCACTTCTGCGTTGTCTTGGTAGTGTGCTTAGGGTTGTTGTCCTATTGGATGGGGAACCTTTTCCCCGGTCTGAGGTCCTGAGCGCTCTGGAGCAGGTTTTCATCAAGGATCTCTCTGTACATTGCTCCGTTCATCTTTCCCTCGATCCTGACTAGTTCCCCATTCCCTGCCACTGAAAAACAACCCCACAGCATGATGCTGCCACCACGATGCTTCACTGTAGGGATGGTGCCAGGTTTCCTCCAGACGTGACACTTGGCATTCAGGCCAAAGAGTTCAATCTTGGTTTTATCAGACCAGAGAATGTTGTTTCTCAAGGCCTGAGAGTATTTAGGTGCCTTTTGGCAAACTCCAAGCTGGCTGTCATGTGCCTTTTACTGAAAAGTGGCTTCAGTCTGGCCACTCTACCATAAAGGCTTGATGGTGGAGTGCTGCAGAGATGGTTCTCCTTCTGGAAGGTTCTCCCATCTCCACAGAGGAACTCCGTTAGAGTGACCATCGGGTTCTTGGACACCTCCCTGACCAAGGCACTTCTCCCCCGATTGCTCAGATTGGCCAGCTCTACGAAGAGTCTTGTTGCTTCCAAACTTCTTCCATTTAAGAACAATGGATGCCACTGTGTTATTGGGGACTTTCAATGCTGCAGAAATGCTTTGGAACCCTTCCCCATGTCTGTGCCTCGACACAATCCTGTCTCGGAGCTCTACGGACAACTTCTTTGACCTCCTGGCTTGGTTTTTGCTCTGACATGCACTGTTAACTGTGGGACTTTATATAGACAGGTGTGTGCCTTTCCAAATGATGTCCAATCAATTTAATTTACCGCAGGTGGACTCAATCAACTTGTAGAAACATCTCAAGGATGATCAATGGAAACAGGATGCACCTGAGCTCAATTTCGAGTTTCATAGCAAAGGGTCTGAATACTTTTATTTTTAATACATTTACATACATTTCAAAAAACCTGTTTTGGCTTGTCATTGTGGGGTAATGTGTGTAGATTGCTGAGTAATTGTTTTTATTTAATCCATTTTAGGCTGGACAATAACAAATAACAAAATGTGGACAAAGTCAAGCGGTCTGAATACTCTCTGAAGGCATTGTATAGGCAGGGATAAAGTGACTTGGCAACAGGATAGATAATACCTGACCTAAAAAGACTTGGTGGCTCTGTCCGTCTGTCTCAGTCTGGGTTGGTCTGGGGGGACATCAAGCCAATTAATTAAGTATGTTCCTATAGACCAGGACCCACCAAGCCTTTAAGAGTACAGTATGTTCCTTTAGACCAGGACTGACCAAGCCTTTAAGAGTACAGTATGTTCCTATAGACCAGGACCGACCAAGCCTTTAAGAGTGCAGTATGTTCCTATAGACCAGGACCGACCAAGCCTTTAAGAGTGCAGTATGTTCCTATAGACCAGGACCGACCAAGCCTTTAAGAGTACAGTATGTTCCTTTAGACCAGGACCGACCAAGCCTTTAAGAGTACAGTATGTTCCTATAGACCAGGACCCACCAAGCCTTTAAGAGTACAGTATGTTCCTATAGACCAGGACCGACCAAGCCTTTAAGAGTACAGTATGTTCCTATAGACCAGGACCGACCAAGCCTGAGTACAGTATGTTCCTTTAGACCAGGACTGACCAAGCCTTTAAGAGTACAGTATGTTCCTATAGACCAGGACTGACCAAGCCTTTAAGAGTACAGTATGTTCCTATAGACCAGGACCGACCAAGCCTTTAAGAGTGCAGTATGTTCCTATAGACCAGGACCGACCAAGCCTTTAAGAGTGCAGTATGTTCCTATAGACCAGGACCGACCAAGCCTTTAAGAGTACAGTATGTTCCTATAGACCAGGACCCACCAAGCCTTTAACAGTACAGTATGTTCCTATAGACCAGGACCGAACCAAGCCTTTAAGAGTACAGTATGTTCCTATAGACCAGGACTGACCAAGCCTTTAAGAGTGCAGTATGTTCCTATAGACCGGGACCCACCAAGCCTTTAAGAGTACAGTATGTTCCTATAGACCAGGACCGACCAAGCCTTTAAGAGTACAGTATGTTCCTATAGACCAGGACCGACCAAGCCTTTAAGAGTACAGTATGTTCCTTTAGACCAGGACCCACCAAGCCTTAAGAGTACAGTATGTTCCTTTAGACCAGGACCGACAGTACAGTATGTTCCTATAGACCAGGACCGACCAAGCCTTTAAGAGTACAGTATGTTCCTATAGACCAGGACCGACCAAGCCTTTAAGAGTACAGTATGTTCCTATAGACCAGGACCGACAGTACAGTATGTTCCTATAGACCAGGACCGACCAAGCCTTTAAGAGTGCAGTATGTTCCTATAGACCAGGACCGACAGTACATTATGTTCCTTTAGACCAGGACCCACCAAGCCTTTAAGAGTACAGTATGTTCCTATAGACCAGGACTGACAGTACAGTATGTTCCTATAGACCAGGACCGACCAAGCCTTTAAGAGTACAGTCTGTTCCTATAGACCAGGACCGACAGTACAGTATGTTCCTATAGACCAGGACCGACCAAGCCTTTAAGAGTACAGTCTGTTCCTTTAGACCAGGACCGGCCAAGCCTTTAAGAGTACAGTATGTTCCTTTAGACCAGGACCCACCAAGCCTTTAAGAGTACAGTATGTTCCTATAGACCAGGACCCACCAAGCCTTTAAGAGTGCAGTATGTTCCTATAGACCAGGACCGACAGTACAGTATGTTCCTATAGACCAGGACCCACCAAGCCTTTAACAGTACAGTATGTTCCTATAGACCAGGACCCACCAAGCCTTTAAGAGTGCAGTATGTTCCTATAGACCAGGACCGACAGTACAGTATGTTCCTTTAGACCAGGACCCACCAAGCCTTTAAGAGTACAGTATGTTCCTATAGACCAGGACCGACCAAGCCTTTAAGAGTACAGTATGTTCCTATAGACCAGGACCGACCAAGCCTGAGTACAGTATGTTCCTTTAGACCAGGACTGACCAAGCCTTTAAGAGTACAGTATGTTCCTATAGACCAGGACTGACCAAGCCTTTAAGAGTACAGTATGTTCCTATAGACCAGGACCGACAGTACAGTATGTTCCTATAGACCAGGACCGACCAAGCCTTTAAGAGTGCAGTATGTTCCTATAGACCAGGACCGACAGTACATTATGTTCCTTTAGACCAGGACCCACCAAGCCTTTAAGAGTACAGTATGTTCCTATAGACCAGGACTGACAGTACAGTATGTTCCTATAGACCAGGACCGACCAAGCCTTTAAGAGTACAGTCTGTTCCTTTAGACCAGGACCGGCCAAGCCTTTAAGAGTACAGTATGTTCCTTTAGACCAGGACCCACCAAGCCTTTAAGAGTACAGTATGTTCCTATAGACCAGGACCCACCAAGCCTTTAAGAGTGCAGTATGTTCCTATAGACCAGGACCGACAGTACAGTATGTTCCTATAGACCAGGACCCACCAAGCCTTTAACAGTACAGTATGTTCCTATAGACCAGGACCCACCAAGCCTTTAAGAGTGCAGTATGTTCCTATAGACCAGGACCGACAGTACAGTATGTTCCTTTAGACCAGGACCCACCAAGCCTTTAAGAGTACAGTATGTTCCTATAGACCAGGACCGACCAAGCCTTTAAGAGTACAGTATGTTCCTATAGACCAGGACCGACCAAGCCTGAGTACAGTATGTTCCTTTAGACCAGGACTGACCAAGCCTTTAAGAGTACAGTATGTTCCTATAGACCAGGACTGACCAAGCCTTTAAGAGTACAGTATGTTCCTTTAGACCAGGACTGACCAAGCCTTTAAGAGTACAGTATGTTCCTTTAGACCAGGACTGACCAATTCTTTAAGAATACAGTATGTTCCTATAGACCAGGACCCACCAAGCCTTTAAGAGTGCAGTATGTTCCTATAGACCAGGACCGACCAAGCCTTTAAGAGTACAGTATGTTCCTATAGACCAGGACCCACCAAGCCTTTAAGAGTGCAGTATGTTCCTATAGACCAGGACCGACAGTACAGTATGTTCCTTTAGACCAGGACCCACCAAGCCTTTAAGAGTACAGTATGTTCCTATAGACCAGGACCGACCAAGCCTTTAAGAGTACAGTATGTTCCTATAGACCAGGACCGACCAAGCCTGAGTACAGTATGTTCCTTTAGACCAGGACTGACCAAGCCTTTAAGAGTACAGTATGTTCCTATAGACCAGGACTGACCAAGCCTTTAAGAGTACAGTATGTTCCTTTAGACCAGGACTGACCAAGCCTTTAAGAGTACAGTATGTTCCTTTAGACCAGGACTGACCAAGCCTTTAAGAATACAGTATGTTCCTATAGACCAGGACCCACCAAGCCTTTAAGAGTGCAGTATGTTCCTATAGACCAGGACCGACCAAGCCTTTAAGAGTACAGTATGTTCCTATAGACCAGGACCGACCAAGCCTTTAAGAGTGCAGTATGTTCCTATAGACCAGGACCGACCAAGCCTTTAAGAGTGCAGTATGTTCCTATAGACCAGGACCGACCAAGCCTTTAAGAGTGCAGTATGTTCCTATAGACCAGGACCGACCAAGCCTTTAAGAGTACAGTATGTTCCTATAGACCAGGACCCACCAAGCCTTTAACAGTACAGTATGTTCCTATAGACCAGGACCGAACCAAGCCTTTAAGAGTACAGTATGTTCCTATAGACCAGGACTGACCAAGCCTTTAAGAGTGCAGTATGTTCCTATAGACCGGGACCCACCAAGCCTTTAAGAGTACAGTATGTTCCTATAGACCAGGACCCACCAAGCCTTTAAGAGTGCAGTATGTTCCTATAGACCAGGACCGACCAAGCCTTTAAGAGTACAGTATGTTCCTATAGACCAGGACCGACCAAGCCTTTAAGAGTGCAGTATGTTCCTATAGACCAGGACCGACCAAGCCTTTAAGAGTGCAGTATGTTCCTATAGACCAGGACCGACCAAGCCTTTAAGAGTACAGTATGTTCCTATAGACCAGGACCCACCAAGCCTTTAACAGTACAGTATGTTCCTATAGACCAGGACCGAACCAAGCCTTTAAGAGTACAGTATGTTCCTATAGACCAGGACTGACCAAGCCTTTAAGAGTGCAGTATGTTCCTATAGACCGGGACCCACCAAGCCTTTAAGAGTACAGTATGTTCCTATAGACCAGGACCGACCAAGCCTTTAAGAGTACAGTATGTTCCTATAGACCAGGACCGACCAAGCCTTTAAGAGTACAGTATGTTCCTATAGACCAGGACCGACCAAGCCTGAGTACAGTATGTTCCTTTAGACCAGGACTGACCAAGCCTTTAAGAGTACAGTATGTTCCTATAGACCAGGACTGACCAAGCCTTTAAGAGTACAGTATGTTCCTATAGACCAGGACCGACCAAGCCTTTAAGAGTGCAGTATGTTCCTATAGACCAGGACCGACCAAGCCTTTAAGAGTGCAGTATGTTCCTATAGACCAGGACCGACCAAGCCTTTAAGAGTACAGTATGTTCCTATAGACCAGGACCCACCAAGCCTTTAACAGTACAGTATGTTCCTATAGACCAGGACCGAACCAAGCCTTTAAGAGTACAGTATGTTCCTATAGACCAGGACTGACCAAGCCTTTAAGAGTGCAGTATGTTCCTATAGACCGGGACCCACCAAGCCTTTAAGAGTACAGTATGTTCCTATAGACCAGGACCGACCAAGCCTTTAAGAGTACAGTATGTTCCTATAGACCAGGACCGACCAAGCCTTTAAGAGTACAGTATGTTCCTTTAGACCAGGACCCACCAAGCCTTAAGAGTACAGTATGTTCCTTTAGACCAGGACCGACAGTACAGTATGTTCCTATAGACCAGGACCGACCAAGCCTTTAAGAGTACAGTATGTTCCTATAGACCAGGACCGACCAAGCCTTTAAGAGTACAGTATGTTCCTATAGACCAGGACCGACAGTACAGTATGTTCCTATAGACCAGGACCGACCAAGCCTTTAAGAGTGCAGTATGTTCCTATAGACCAGGACCGACAGTACATTATGTTCCTTTAGACCAGGACCCACCAAGCCTTTAAGAGTACAGTATGTTCCTATAGACCAGGACTGACAGTACAGTATGTTCCTATAGACCAGGACCGACCAAGCCTTTAAGAGTACAGTCTGTTCCTATAGACCAGGACCGACAGTACAGTATGTTCCTATAGACCAGGACCGACCAAGCCTTTAAGAGTACAGTCTGTTCCTTTAGACCAGGACCGGCCAAGCCTTTAAGAGTACAGTATGTTCCTTTAGACCAGGACCCACCAAGCCTTTAAGAGTACAGTATGTTCCTATAGACCAGGACCCACCAAGCCTTTAAGAGTGCAGTATGTTCCTATAGACCAGGACCGACAGTACAGTATGTTCCTATAGACCAGGACCCACCAAGCCTTTAACAGTACAGTATGTTCCTATAGACCAGGACCCACCAAGCCTTTAAGAGTGCAGTATGTTCCTATAGACCAGGACCGACAGTACAGTATGTTCCTTTAGACCAGGACCCACCAAGCCTTTAAGAGTACAGTATGTTCCTATAGACCAGGACCGACCAAGCCTTTAAGAGTACAGTATGTTCCTATAGACCAGGACCGACCAAGCCTGAGTACAGTATGTTCCTTTAGACCAGGACTGACCAAGCCTTTAAGAGTACAGTATGTTCCTATAGACCAGGACTGACCAAGCCTTTAAGAGTACAGTATGTTCCTTTAGACCAGGACTGACCAAGCCTTTAAGAGTACAGTATGTTCCTTTAGACCAGGACTGACCAAGCCTTTAAGAATACAGTATGTTCCTATAGACCAGGACCCACCAAGCCTTTAAGAGTGCAGTATGTTCCTATAGACCAGGACCGACCAAGCCTTTAAGAGTACAGTATGTTCCTATAGACCAGGACCCACCAAGCCTTTAAGAGTACAGTATGTTCCTATAGACCAGGACCCACCAAGCCTTTAAGAGTGCAGTATGTTCCTATAGACCAGGACCGACAGTACAGTATGTTCCTTTAGACCAGGACCCACCAAGCCTTTAAGAGTACAGTATGTTCCTATAGACCAGGACCGACCAAGCCTTTAAGAGTACAGTATGTTCCTATAGACCAGGACCGACCAAGCCTGAGTACAGTATGTTCCTTTAGACCAGGACTGACCAAGCCTTTAAGAGTACAGTATGTTCCTATAGACCAGGACTGACCAAGCCTTTAAGAGTACAGTATGTTCCTTTAGACCAGGACTGACCAAGCCTTTAAGAGTACAGTATGTTCCTTTAGACCAGGACTGACCAAGCCTTTAAGAATACAGTATGTTCCTATAGACCAGGACCCACCAAGCCTTTAAGAGTGCAGTATGTTCCTATAGACCAGGACCGACCAAGCCTTTAAGAGTACAGTATGTTCCTATAGACCAGGACCGACCAAGCCTTTAAGAGTGCAGTATGTTCCTATAGACCAGGACCGACCAAGCCTTTAAGAGTGCAGTATGTTCCTATAGACCAGGACCGACCAAGCCTTTAAGAGTACAGTATGTTCCTATAGACCAGGACCCACCAAGCCTTTAACAGTACAGTATGTTCCTATAGACCAGGACCGAACCAAGCCTTTAAGAGTACAGTATGTTCCTATAGACCAGGACTGACCAAGCCTTTAAGAGTGCAGTATGTTCCTATAGACCGGGACCCACCAAGCCTTTAAGAGTACAGTATGTTCCTATAGACCAGGACCCACCAAGCCTTTAAGAGTGCAGTATGTTCCTATAGACCAGGACCGACCAAGCCTTTAAGAGTACAGTATGTTCCTATAGACCAGGACCGACCAAGCCTTTAAGAGTGCAGTATGTTCCTATAGACCAGGACCGACCAAGCCTTTAAGAGTGCAGTATGTTCCTATAGACCAGGACCGACCAAGCCTTTAAGAGTACAGTATGTTCCTATAGACCAGGACCCACCAAGCCTTTAACAGTACAGTATGTTCCTATAGACCAGGACCGAACCAAGCCTTTAAGAGTACAGTATGTTCCTATAGACCAGGACTGACCAAGCCTTTAAGAGTGCAGTATGTTCCTATAGACCGGGACCCACCAAGCCTTTAAGAGTACAGTATGTTCCTATAGACCAGGACCGACCAAGCCTTTAAGAGTACAGTATGTTCCTATAGACCAGGACCGACCAAGCCTTTAAGAGTACAGTATGTTCCTTTAGACCAGGACCCACCAAGCCTTTAAGAGTACAGTATGTTCCTTTAGACCAGGACCCACCAAGCCTTTAAGAGTACAGTATGTTCCTTTAGACCAGGACCGACAGTACAGTATGTTCCTATAGACCAGGACCGACCAAGCCTTTAAGAGTACAGTATGTTCCTATAGACCAGGACCGACCAAGCCTTTAAGAGTACAGTATGTTCCTATAGACCAGGACCGACAGTACAGTATGTTCCTATAGACCAGGACCGACCAAGCCTTTAAGAGTGCAGTATGTTCCTATAGACCAGGACCGACAGTACATTATGTTCCTTTAGACCAGGACCCACCAAGCCTTTAAGAGTACAGTATGTTCCTATAGACCAGGACTGACAGTACAGTATGTTCCTATAGACCAGGACCGACCAAGCCTTTAAGAGTACAGTATGTTCCTATAGACCAGGACCGACAGTACAGTATGTTCCTATAGACCAGGACCGACCAAGCCTTTAAGAGTACAGTCTGTTCCTTTAGACCAGGACCGGCCAAGCCTTTAAGAGTACAGTATGTTCCTTTAGACCAGGACCCACCAAGCCTTTAAGAGTACAGTATGTTCCTATAGACCAGGACCCACCAAGCCTTTAAGAGTGCAGTATGTTCCTATAGACCAGGACCGACAGTACAGTATGTTCCTATAGACCAGGACCCACCAAGCCTTTAACAGTACAGTATGTTCCTTTAGACCAGGACCCACCAAGCCTTTAAGAGTACAGTATGTTCCTTTAGACCAGGACCGACCAAGCCTTTAAGAGTACAGTATGTTCCTATAGACCAGGACCCACCAAGCCTTTAAGAGTACAGTATGTTCCTTTAGACCAGGACTGACCAAGCCTTTAAGAGTACAGTATGTTCCTATAGACCAGGACCGACCAAGCCTTTAAGAGTACAGTCTGTTCCTATAGACCAGGACCGACAGTACAGTATGTTCCTATAGACCAGGACCGACCAAGCCTTTAAGAGTACAGTCTGTTCCTTTAGACCAGGACCGGCCAAGCCTTTAAGAGTACAGTATGTTCCTTTAGACCAGGACCCACCAAGCCTTTAAGAGTACAGTATGTTCCTTTAGACCAGGACCCACCAAGCCTTTAAGAGTACAGTATGTTCCTATAGACCAGGACCCACCAAGCCTTTAAGAGTGCAGTATGTTCCTATAGACCAGGACCGACAGTACAGTATGTTCCTATAGACCAGGACCCACCAAGCCTTTAACAGTACAGTATGTTCCTTTAGACCAGGACCCACCAAGCCTTTAAGAGTACAGTATGTTCCTTTAGACCAGGACCGACCAAGCCTTTAAGAGTACAGTATGTTCCTATAGACCAGGACCCACCAAGCCTTTAAGAGTACAGTATGTTCCTTTAGACCAGGACTGACCAAGCCTTTAAGAGTACAGTATGTTCCTATAGACCAGGACCGACCAAGCCTTTAAGAGTACAGTATGTTCCTATAGACCAGGACCGACCAAGCCTTTAAGAGTGCAGTATGTTCCTATAGACCAGGACCGACCAAGCCTTTAAGAGTGCAGTATGTTCCTATAGACCAGGACCGACCAAGCCTTTAAGAGTACAGTATGTTCCTATAGACCAGGACCCACCAAGCCTTTAACAGTACAGTATGTTCCTATAGACCAGGACCGAACCAAGCCTTTAAGAGTACAGTATGTTCCTATAGACCAGGACTGACCAAGCCTTTAAGAGTGCAGTATGTTCCTATAGACCGGGACCCACCAAGCCTTTAAGAGTACAGTATGTTCCTATAGACCAGGACCGACCAAGCCTTTAAGAGTACAGTATGTTCCTATAGACCAGGACCGACCAAGCCTTTAAGAGTACAGTATGTTCCTTTAGACCAGGACCCACCAAGCCTTTAAGAGTACAGTATGTTCCTTTAGACCAGGACCCACCAAGCCTTTAAGAGTACAGTATGTTCCTTTAGACCAGGACCGACAGTACAGTATGTTCCTATAGACCAGGACCGACCAAGCCTTTAAGAGTACAGTATGTTCCTATAGACCAGGACCGACCAAGCCTTTAAGAGTACAGTATGTTACTATAGACCAGGACCGACAGTACAGTATGTTCCTATAGACCAGGACCGACCAAGCCTTTAAGAGTGCAGTCTGTTCCTATAGACCAGGACCGACAGTACATTATGTTCCTTTAGACCAGGACCCACCAAGCCTTTAAGAGTACAGTATGTTCCTATAGACCAGGACTGACAGTACAGTATGTTCCTATAGACCAGGACCGACCAAGCCTTTAAGAGTACAGTATGTTCCTATAGACCAGGACCGACCAAGCCTTTAAGAGTACAGTCTGTTCCTTTAGACCAGGACCGGCCAAGCCTTTAAGAGTACAGTATGTTCCTTTAGACCAGGACCCACCAAGCCTTTAAGAGTACAGTATGTTCCTTTAGACCAGGACCCACCAAGCCTTTAAGAGTACAGTATGTTCCTATAGACCAGGACCCACCAAGCCTTTAAGAGTGCAGTATGTTCCTATAGACCAGGACCGACAGTACAGTATGTTCCTATAGACCAGGACCCACCAAGCCTTTAACAGTACAGTATGTTCCTTTAGACCAGGACCCACCAAGCCTTTAAGAGTACAGTATGTTCCTATAGACCAGGACCGACCAAGCCTTTAAGAGTACAGTATGTTCCTATAGACCAGGACCGACCAAGCCTTTAAGAGTGCAGTATGTTCCTATAGACCAGGACCGACCAAGCCTTTAAGAGTGCAGTATGTTCCTATAGACCAGGACCGACCAAGCCTTTAAGAGTACAGTATGTTCCTATAGACCAGGACCCACCAAGCCTTTAACAGTACAGTATGTTCCTATAGACCAGGACCGAACCAAGCCTTTAAGAGTACAGTATGTTCCTATAGACCAGGACTGACCAAGCCTTTAAGAGTGCAGTATGTTCCTATAGACCGGGACCCACCAAGCCTTTAAGAGTACAGTATGTTCCTATAGACCAGGACCGACCAAGCCTTTAAGAGTACAGTATGTTCCTATAGACCAGGACCGACCAAGCCTTTAAGAGTACAGTATGTTCCTTTAGACCAGGACCCACCAAGCCTTTAAGAGTACAGTATGTTCCTATAGACCAGGACCGACAGTACATTATGTTCCTTTAGACCAGGACCCACCAAGCCTTTAAGAGTACAGTATGTTCCTATAGACCAGGACTGACAGTACAGTATGTTCCTATAGACCAGGACCGACCAAGCCTTTAAGAGTACAGTATGTTCCTATAGACCAGGACCGACAGTACAGTATGTTCCTATAGACCAGGACCGACCAAGCCTTTAAGAGTACAGTCTGTTCCTTTAGACCAGGACCGACCAAGCCTTTAAGAGTACAGTATGTTCCTATAGACCAGGACCCACCAAGCCTTTAAGAGTACAGTATGTTCCTTTAGACCAGGACTGACCAAGCCTTTAAGAGTACACTATGTTCCTATAGACCAGGACCGACCAAGCCTTTAAGAGTACAGTATGTTCCTATAGACCAGGACCGACCAAGCCTTTAAGAGTACAGTATGTTACTATAGACCAGGACCGACAGTACAGTATGTTCCTATAGACCAGGACCGACCAAGCCTTTAAGAGTGCAGTATGTTCCTATAGACCAGGACCGACAGTACATTATGTTCCTTTAGACCAGGACCCACCAAGCCTTTAAGAGTACAGTATGTTCCTATAGACCAGGACTGACAGTACAGTATGTTCCTATAGACCAGGACCGACCAAGCCTTTAAGAGTACAGTCTGTTCCTATAGACCAGGACCGACAGTACAGTATGTTCCTATAGACCAGGACCGACCAAGCCTTTAAGAGTACAGTCTGTTCCTTTAGACCAGGACCGGCCAAGCCTTTAAGAGTACAGTATGTTCCTTTAGACCAGGACCCACCAAGCCTTTAAGAGTACAGTATGTTCCTATAGACCAGGACCCACCAAGCCTTTAAGAGTGCAGTATGTTCCTATAGACCAGGACCGACAGTACAGTATGTTCCTATAGACCAGGACCCACCAAGCCTTTAACAGTACAGTATGTTCCTATAGACCAGGACCCACCAAGCCTTTAAGAGTGCAGTATGTTCCTATAGACCAGGACCGACAGTACAGTATGTTCCTTTAGACCAGGACCCACCAAGCCTTTAAGAGTACAGTATGTTCCTATAGACCAGGACCGACCAAGCCTTTAAGAGTACAGTATGTTCCTATAGACCAGGACCGACCAAGCCTGAGTACAGTATGTTCCTTTAGACCAGGACTGACCAAGCCTTTAAGAGTACAGTATGTTCCTATAGACCAGGACTGACCAAGCCTTTAAGAGTACAGTATGTTCCTTTAGACCAGGACTGACCAAGCCTTTAAGAGTACAGTATGTTCCTTTAGACCAGGACTGACCAAGCCTTTAAGAATACAGTATGTTCCTATAGACCAGGACCCACCAAGCCTTTAAGAGTGCAGTATGTTCCTATAGACCAGGACCGACCAAGCCTTTAAGAGTACAGTATGTTCCTATAGACCAGGACCCACCAAGCCTTTAAGAGTACAGTATGTTCCTATAGACCAGGACCCACCAAGCCTTTAAGAGTGCAGTATGTTCCTATAGACCAGGACCGACAGTACAGTATGTTCCTTTAGACCAGGACCCACCAAGCCTTTAAGAGTACAGTATGTTCCTATAGACCAGGACCGACCAAGCCTTTAAGAGTACAGTATGTTCCTATAGACCAGGACCGACCAAGCCTGAGTACAGTATGTTCCTTTAGACCAGGACTGACCAAGCCTTTAAGAGTACAGTATGTTCCTATAGACCAGGACTGACCAAGCCTTTAAGAGTACAGTATGTTCCTTTAGACCAGGACTGACCAAGCCTTTAAGAGTACAGTATGTTCCTTTAGACCAGGACTGACCAAGCCTTTAAGAATACAGTATGTTCCTATAGACCAGGACCCACCAAGCCTTTAAGAGTGCAGTATGTTCCTATAGACCAGGACCGACCAAGCCTTTAAGAGTACAGTATGTTCCTATAGACCAGGACCGACCAAGCCTTTAAGAGTGCAGTATGTTCCTATAGACCAGGACCGACCAAGCCTTTAAGAGTGCAGTATGTTCCTATAGACCAGGACCGACCAAGCCTTTAAGAGTACAGTATGTTCCTATAGACCAGGACCCACCAAGCCTTTAACAGTACAGTATGTTCCTATAGACCAGGACCGAACCAAGCCTTTAAGAGTACAGTATGTTCCTATAGACCAGGACTGACCAAGCCTTTAAGAGTGCAGTATGTTCCTATAGACCGGGACCCACCAAGCCTTTAAGAGTACAGTATGTTCCTATAGACCAGGACCCACCAAGCCTTTAAGAGTGCAGTATGTTCCTATAGACCAGGACCGACCAAGCCTTTAAGAGTACAGTATGTTCCTATAGACCAGGACCGACCAAGCCTTTAAGAGTGCAGTATGTTCCTATAGACCAGGACCGACCAAGCCTTTAAGAGTGCAGTATGTTCCTATAGACCAGGACCGACCAAGCCTTTAAGAGTACAGTATGTTCCTATAGACCAGGACCCACCAAGCCTTTAACAGTACAGTATGTTCCTATAGACCAGGACCGAACCAAGCCTTTAAGAGTACAGTATGTTCCTATAGACCAGGACTGACCAAGCCTTTAAGAGTGCAGTATGTTCCTATAGACCGGGACCCACCAAGCCTTTAAGAGTACAGTATGTTCCTATAGACCAGGACCGACCAAGCCTTTAAGAGTACAATATGTTCCTATAGACCAGGACCGACCAAGCCTTTAAGAGTACAGTATGTTCCTTTAGACCAGGACCCACCAAGCCTTTAAGAGTACAGTATGTTCCTTTAGACCAGGACCCACCAAGCCTTTAAGAGTACAGTATGTTCCTTTAGACCAGGACCGACAGTACAGTATGTTCCTATAGACCAGGACCGACCAAGCCTTTAAGAGTACAGTATGTTCCTATAGACCAGGACCGACCAAGCCTTTAAGAGTACAGTATGTTCCTATAGACCAGGACCGACAGTACAGTATGTTCCTATAGACCAGGACCGACCAAGCCTTTAAGAGTGCAGTATGTTCCTATAGACCAGGACCGACAGTACATTATGTTCCTTTAGACCAGGACCCACCAAGCCTTTAAGAGTACAGTATGTTCCTATAGACCAGGACTGACAGTACAGTATGTTCCTATAGACCAGGACCGACCAAGCCTTTAAGAGTACAGTATGTTCCTATAGACCAGGACCGACAGTACAGTATGTTCCTATAGACCAGGACCGACCAAGCCTTTAAGAGTACAGTCTGTTCCTTTAGACCAGGACCGGCCAAGCCTTTAAGAGTACAGTATGTTCCTTTAGACCAGGACCCACCAAGCCTTTAAGAGTACAGTATGTTCCTATAGACCAGGACCCACCAAGCCTTTAAGAGTGCAGTATGTTCCTATAGACCAGGACCGACAGTACAGTATGTTCCTATAGACCAGGACCCACCAAGCCTTTAACAGTACAGTATGTTCCTTTAGACCAGGACCCACCAAGCCTTTAAGAGTACAGTATGTTCCTTTAGACCAGGACCGACCAAGCCTTTAAGAGTACAGTATGTTCCTATAGACCAGGACCCACCAAGCCTTTAAGAGTACAGTATGTTCCTTTAGACCAGGACTGACCAAGCCTTTAAGAGTACAGTATGTTCCTATAGACCAGGACCGACCAAGCCTTTAAGAGTACAGTCTGTTCCTATAGACCAGGACCGACAGTACAGTATGTTCCTATAGACCAGGACCGACCAAGCCTTTAAGAGTACAGTCTGTTCCTTTAGACCAGGACCGGCCAAGCCTTTAAGAGTACAGTATGTTCCTTTAGACCAGGACCCACCAAGCCTTTAAGAGTACAGTATGTTCCTTTAGACCAGGACCCACCAAGCCTTTAAGAGTACAGTATGTTCCTATAGACCAGGACCCACCAAGCCTTTAAGAGTGCAGTATGTTCCTATAGACCAGGACCGACAGTACAGTATGTTCCTATAGACCAGGACCCACCAAGCCTTTAACAGTACAGTATGTTCCTTTAGACCAGGACCCACCAAGCCTTTAAGAGTACAGTATGTTCCTTTAGACCAGGACCGACCAAGCCTTTAAGAGTACAGTATGTTCCTATAGACCAGGACCCACCAAGCCTTTAAGAGTACAGTATGTTCCTTTAGACCAGGACTGACCAAGCCTTTAAGAGTACAGTATGTTCCTATAGACCAGGACCGACCAAGCCTTTAAGAGTACAGTATGTTCCTATAGACCAGGACCGACCAAGCCTTTAAGAGTGCAGTATGTTCCTATAGACCAGGACCGACCAAGCCTTTAAGAGTGCAGTATGTTCCTATAGACCAGGACCGACCAAGCCTTTAAGAGTACAGTATGTTCCTATAGACCAGGACCCACCAAGCCTTTAACAGTACAGTATGTTCCTATAGACCAGGACCGAACCAAGCCTTTAAGAGTACAGTATGTTCCTATAGACCAGGACTGACCAAGCCTTTAAGAGTGCAGTATGTTCCTATAGACCGGGACCCACCAAGCCTTTAAGAGTACAGTATGTTCCTATAGACCAGGACCGACCAAGCCTTTAAGAGTACAGTATGTTCCTATAGACCAGGACCGACCAAGCCTTTAAGAGTACAGTATGTTCCTTTAGACCAGGACCCACCAAGCCTTTAAGAGTACAGTATGTTCCTTTAGACCAGGACCGACAGTACAGTATGTTCCTATAGACCAGGACCGACCAAGCCTTTAAGAGTACAGTATGTTCCTATAGACCAGGACCGACCAAGCCTTTAAGAGTACAGTATGTTACTATAGACCAGGACCGACAGTACAGTATGTTCCTATAGACCAGGACCGACCAAGCCTTTAAGAGTGCAGTCTGTTCCTATAGACCAGGACCGACAGTACATTATGTTCCTTTAGACCAGGACCCACCAAGCCTTTAAGAGTACAGTATGTTCCTATAGACCAGGACTGACAGTACAGTATGTTCCTATAGACCAGGACCGACCAAGCCTTTAAGAGTACAGTATGTTCCTATAGACCAGGACCGACCAAGCCTTTAAGAGTACAGTCTGTTCCTTTAGACCAGGACCGGCCAAGCCTTTAAGAGTACAGTATGTTCCTTTAGACCAGGACCCACCAAGCCTTTAAGAGTACAGTATGTTCCTTTAGACCAGGACCCACCAAGCCTTTAAGAGTACAGTATGTTCCTATAGACCAGGACCCACCAAGCCTTTAAGAGTGCAGTATGTTCCTATAGACCAGGACCGACAGTACAGTATGTTCCTATAGACCAGGACCCACCAAGCCTTTAACAGTACAGTATGTTCCTTTAGACCAGGACCCACCAAGCCTTTAAGAGTACAGTATGTTCCTATAGACCAGGACCGACCAAGCCTTTAAGAGTACAGTATGTTCCTATAGACCAGGACCGACCAAGCCTTTAAGAGTGCAGTATGTTCCTATAGACCAGGACCGACCAAGCCTTTAAGAGTGCAGTATGTTCCTATAGACCAGGACCGACCAAGCCTTTAAGAGTACAGTATGTTCCTATAGACCAGGACCCACCAAGCCTTTAACAGTACAGTATGTTCCTATAGACCAGGACCGAACCAAGCCTTTAAGAGTACAGTATGTTCCTATAGACCAGGACTGACCAAGCCTTTAAGAGTGCAGTATGTTCCTATAGACCGGGACCCACCAAGCCTTTAAGAGTACAGTATGTTCCTATAGACCAGGACCGACCAAGCCTTTAAGAGTACAGTATGTTCCTATAGACCAGGACCGACCAAGCCTTTAAGAGTACAGTATGTTCCTTTAGACCAGGACCCACCAAGCCTTTAAGAGTACAGTATGTTCCTATAGACCAGGACCGACAGTACATTATGTTCCTTTAGACCAGGACCCACCAAGCCTTTAAGAGTACAGTATGTTCCTATAGACCAGGACTGACAGTACAGTATGTTCCTATAGACCAGGACCGACCAAGCCTTTAAGAGTACAGTATGTTCCTATAGACCAGGACCGACAGTACAGTATGTTCCTATAGACCAGGACCGACCAAGCCTTTAAGAGTACAGTCTGTTCCTTTAGACCAGGACCGACCAAGCCTTTAAGAGTACAGTATGTTCCTATAGACCAGGACCCACCAAGCCTTTAAGAGTACAGTATGTTCCTTTAGACCAGGACTGACCAAGCCTTTAAGAGTACAGTATGTTCCTATAGACCAGGACCGACCAAGCCTTTAAGAGTACAGTATGTTCCTATAGACCAGGACCGACCAAGCCTTTAAGAGTACAGTATGTTACTATAGACCAGGACCGACAGTACAGTATGTTCCTATAGACCAGGACCGACCAAGCCTTTAAGAGTGCAGTATGTTCCTATAGACCAGGACCGACAGTACATTATGTTCCTTTAGACCAGGACCCACCAAGCCTTTAAGAGTACAGTATGTTCCTATAGACCAGGACTGACAGTACAGTATGTTCCTATAGACCAGGACCGACCAAGCCTTTAAGAGTACAGTATGTTCCTATAGACCAGGACCGACCAAGCCTTTAAGAGTACAGTCTGTTCCTTTAGACCAGGACCGGCCAAGCCTTTAAGAGTACAGTATGTTCCTTTAGACCAGGACCCACCAAGCCTTTAAGAGTACAGTATGTTCCTTTAGACCAGGACCCACCAAGCCTTTAAGAGTACAGTATGTTCCTATAGACCAGGACCCACCAAGCCTTTAAGAGTGCAGTATGTTCCTATAGACCAGGACCGACAGTACAGTATGTTCCTATAGACCAGGACCCACCAAGCCTTTAACAGTACAGTATGTTCCTTTAGACCAGGACCCACCAAGCCTTTAAGAGTACAGTATGTTCCTATAGACCAGGACCGACCAAGCCTTTAAGAGTACAGTATGTTCCTATAGACCAGGACCGACCAAGCCTTTAAGAGTGCAGTATGTTCCTATAGACCAGGACCGACCAAGCCTTTAAGAGTGCAGTATGTTCCTATAGACCAGGACCGACCAAGCCTTTAAGAGTACAGTATGTTCCTATAGACCAGGACCCACCAAGCCTTTAACAGTACAGTATGTTCCTATAGACCAGGACCGAACCAAGCCTTTAAGAGTACAGTATGTTCCTATAGACCAGGACTGACCAAGCCTTTAAGAGTGCAGTATGTTCCTATAGACCGGGACCCACCAAGCCTTTAAGAGTACAGTATGTTCCTATAGACCAGGACCGACCAAGCCTTTAAGAGTACAGTATGTTCCTATAGACCAGGACCGACCAAGCCTTTAAGAGTACAGTATGTTCCTATAGACCAGGACCCACCAAGCCTTTAAGAGTACAGTATGTTCCTATAGACCAGGACCGACAGTACATTATGTTCCTTTAGACCAGGACCCACCAAGCCTTTAAGAGTACAGTATGTTCCTATAGACCAGGACTGACAGTACAGTATGTTCCTATAGACCAGGACCGACCAAGCCTTTAAGAGTACAGTATGTTCCTATAGACCAGGACCGACAGTACAGTATGTTCCTATAGACCAGGACCGACCAAGCCTTTAAGAGTACAGTCTGTTCCTTTAGACCAGGACCGACCAAGCCTTTAAGAGTACAGTATGTTCCTATAGACCAGGACCCACCAAGCCTTTAAGAGTACAGTATGTTCCTTTAGACCAGGACTGACCAAGCCTTTAAGAGTACAGTATGTTCCTATAGACCAGGACCGACCAAGCCTTTAAGAGTACAGTATGTTCCTATAGACCAGGACCGACCAAGCCTTTAAGAGTGCAGTATGTTCCTATAGACCAGGACCGACCAAGCCTTTAAGAGTGCAGTATGTTCCTATAGACCAGGACCGACCAAGCCTTTAAGAGTACAGTATGTTCCTATAGACCAGGACCCACCAAGCCTTTAAGAGTGCAGTATGTTCCTATAGACCAGGACCGACAGTACAGTATGTTCCTATAGACCAGGACCCACCAAGCCTTTAACAGTACAGTATGTTCCTTTAGACCAGGACCCACCAAGCCTTTAAGAGTACAGTATGTTCCTATAGACCAGGACCGACCAAGCCTTTAAGAGTACAGTATGTTCCTATAGACCAGGACCGACCAAGCCTTTAAGAGTGCAGTATGTTCCTATAGACCAGGACCGACCAAGCCTTTAAGAGTGCAGTATGTTCCTATAGACCAGGACCGACCAAGCCTTTAAGAGTACAGTATGTTCCTATAGACCAGGACCCACCAAGCCTTTAACAGTACAGTATGTTCCTATAGACCAGGACCGAACCAAGCCTTTAAGAGTACAGTATGTTCCTATAGACCAGGACTGACCAAGCCTTTAAGAGTGCAGTATGTTCCTATAGACCGGGACCCACCAAGCCTTTAAGAGTACAGTATGTTCCTATAGACCAGGACCGACCAAGCCTTTAAGAGTACAGTATGTTCCTATAGACCAGGACCGACCAAGCCTTTAAGAGTACAGTATGTTCCTTTAGACCAGGACCCACCAAGCCTTTAAGAGTACAGTATGTTCCTATAGACCAGGACCGACAGTACATTATGTTCCTTTAGACCAGGACCCACCAAGCCTTTAAGAGTACAGTATGTTCCTATAGACCAGGACTGACAGTACAGTATGTTCCTATAGACCAGGACCGACCAAGCCTTTAAGAGTACAGTATGTTCCTATAGACCAGGACCGACAGTACAGTATGTTCCTATAGACCAGGACCGACCAAGCCTTTAAGAGTACAGTCTGTTCCTTTAGACCAGGACCGACCAAGCCTTTAAGAGTACAGTATGTTCCTATAGACCAGGACCCACCAAGCCTTTAAGAGTACAGTATGTTCCTTTAGACCAGGACTGACCAAGCCTTTAAGAGTACAGTATGTTCCTATAGACCAGGACCGACCAAGCCTTTAAGAGTACAGTATGTTCCTATAGACCAGGACCGACCAAGCCTTTAAGAGTGCAGTATGTTCCTATAGACCAGGACCGACCAAGCCTTTAAGAGTGCAGTATGTTCCTATAGACCAGGACCGACCAAGCCTTTAAGAGTACAGTATGTTCCTATAGACCAGGACCCACCAAGCCTTTAACAGTACAGTATGTTCCTATAGACCAGGACCGAACCAAGCCTTTAAGAGTACAGTATGTTCCTATAGACCAGGACTGACCAAGCCTTTAAGAGTGCAGTATGTTCCTATAGACCGGGACCCACCAAGCCTTTAAGAGTACAGTATGTTCCTATAGACCAGGACCGACCAAGCCTTTAAGAGTACAGTATGTTCCTATAGACCAGGACCGACCAAGCCTTTAAGAGTACAGTATGTTCCTTTAGACCAGGACCCACCAAGCCTTTAAGAGTACAGTATGTTCCTATAGACCAGGACCGACAGTACATTATGTTCCTTTAGACCAGGACCCACCAAGCCTTTAAGAGTACAGTATGTTCCTATAGACCAGGACTGACAGTACAGTATGTTCCTATAGACCAGGACCGACCAAGCCTTTAAGAGTACAGTATGTTCCTATAGACCAGGACCGACAGTACAGTATGTTCCTATAGACCAGGACCGACCAAGCCTTTAAGAGTACAGTCTGTTCCTTTAGACCAGGACCGACCAAGCCTTTAAGAGTACAGTATGTTCCTATAGACCAGGACCCACCAAGCCTTTAAGAGTACAGTATGTTCCTTTAGACCAGGACTGACCAAGCCTTTAAGAGTACAGTATGTTCCTATAGACCAGGACCGACCAAGCCTTTAAGAGTACAGTATGTTCCTATAGACCAGGACCGACCAAGCCTTTAAGAGTGCAGTATGTTCCTATAGACCAGGACCGACCAAGCCTTTAAGAGTGCAGTATGTTCCTATAGACCAGGACCGACCAAGCCTTTAAGAGTACAGTATGTTCCTATAGACCAGGACCCACCAAGCCTTTAAGAGTGCAGTATGTTCCTATAGACCAGGACCGACAGTACAGTATGTTCCTATAGACCAGGACCCACCAAGCCTTTAACAGTACAGTATGTTCCTTTAGACCAGGACCCACCAAGCCTTTAAGAGTACAGTATGTTCCTATAGACCAGGACCGACCAAGCCTTTAAGAGTACAGTATGTTCCTATAGACCAGGACCGACCAAGCCTTTAAGAGTGCAGTATGTTCCTATAGACCAGGACCGACCAAGCCTTTAAGAGTGCAGTATGTTCCTATAGACCAGGACCGACCAAGCCTTTAAGAGTACAGTATGTTCCTATAGACCAGGACCCACCAAGCCTTTAACAGTACAGTATGTTCCTATAGACCAGGACCGAACCAAGCCTTTAAGAGTACAGTATGTTCCTATAGACCAGGACTGACCAAGCCTTTAAGAGTGCAGTATGTTCCTATAGACCGGGACCCACCAAGCCTTTAAGAGTACAGTATGTTCCTATAGACCAGGACCGACCAAGCCTTTAAGAGTACAGTATGTTCCTATAGACCAGGACCGACCAAGCCTTTAAGAGTACAGTATGTTCCTTTAGACCAGGACCCACCAAGCCTTTAAGAGTACAGTATGTTCCTATAGACCAGGACCGACAGTACATTATGTTCCTTTAGACCAGGACCCACCAAGCCTTTAAGAGTACAGTATGTTCCTATAGACCAGGACTGACAGTACAGTATGTTCCTATAGACCAGGACCGACCAAGCCTTTAAGAGTACAGTATGTTCCTATAGACCAGGACCGACAGTACAGTATGTTTCTTATAGACCAGGACCGACCAAGCCTTTAAGAGTACAGTCTGTTCCTTTAGACCAGGACCGACCAAGCCTTTAAGAGTACAGTATGTTCCTATAGACCAGGACCCACCAAGCCTTTAAGAGTACAGTATGTTCCTTTAGACCAGGACTGACCAAGCCTTTAAGAGTACAGTATGTTCCTATAGACCAGGACCGACCAAGCCTTTAAGAGTACAGTATGTTCCTATAGACCAGGACCGACCAAGCCTTTAAGAGTGCAGTATGTTCCTATAGACCAGGACCGACCAAGCCTTTAAGAGTGCAGTATGTTCCTATAGACCAGGACCGACCAAGCCTTTAAGAGTACAGTATGTTCCTATAGACCAGGACCCACCAAGCCTTTAACAGTACAGTATGTTCCTATAGACCAGGACCGAACCAAGCCTTTAAGAGTACAGTATGTTCCTATAGACCAGGACTGACCAAGCCTTTAAGAGTGCAGTATGTTCCTATAGACCGGGACCCACCAAGCCTTTAAGAGTACAGTATGTTCCTATAGACCAGGACCGACCAAGCCTTTAAGAGTACAGTATGTTCCTATAGACCAGGACCGACCAAGCCTTTAAGAGTACAGTATGTTCCTTTAGACCAGGACCCACCAAGCCTTTAAGAGTACAGTATGTTCCTATAGACCAGGACCGACAGTACATTATGTTCCTTTAGACCAGGACCCACCAAGCCTTTAAGAGTACAGTATGTTCCTATAGACCAGGACTGACAGTACAGTATGTTCCTATAGACCAGGACCGACCAAGCCTTTAAGAGTACAGTATGTTCCTATAGACCAGGACCGACAGTACAGTATGTTCCTATAGACCAGGACCGACCAAGCCTTTAAGAGTACAGTCTGTTCCTTTAGACCAGGACCGGCCAAGCCTTTAAGAGTACAGTATGTTCCTTTAGACCAGGACCCACCAAGCCTTTAAGAGTACAGTATGTTCCTATAGACCAGGACCCACCAAGCCTTTAAGAGTGCAGTATGTTCCTATAGACCAGGACCCACCAAGCCTTTAACAGTACAGTATGTTCCTTTAGACCAGGACCCACCAAGCCTTTAAGAGTACAGTATGTTCCTTTAGACCAGGACCGACCAAGCCTTTAAGAGTACAGTATGTTCCTATAGACCAGGACCCACCAAGCCTTTAAGAGTACAGTATGTTCCTTTAGACCAGGACTGACCAAGCCTTTAAGAGTACAGTATGTTCCTATAGACCAGGACCGACCAAGCCTTTAAGAGTACAGTCTGTTCCTATAGACCAGGACCGACAGTACAGTATGTTCCTATAGACCAGGACCGACCAAGCCTTTAAGAGTACAGTCTGTTCCTTTAGACCAGGACCGGCCAAGCCTTTAAGAGTACAGTATGTTCCTTTAGACCAGGACCCACCAAGCCTTTAAGAGTACAGTATGTTCCTTTAGACCAGGACCCACCAAGCCTTTAAGAGTACAGTATGTTCCTATAGACCAGGACCCACCAAGCCTTTAAGAGTGCAGTATGTTCCTATAGACCAGGACCGACAGTACAGTATGTTCCTATAGACCAGGACCCACCAAGCCTTTAACAGTACAGTATGTTCCTTTAGACCAGGACCCACCAAGCCTTTAAGAGTACAGTATGTTCCTTTAGACCAGGACCGACCAAGCCTTTAAGAGTACAGTATGTTCCTATAGACCAGGACCCACCAAGCCTTTAAGAGTACAGTATGTTCCTATAGACCAGGACCGACAGTACAGTATGTTCCTATAGACCAGGACCGACCAAGCCTTTAACAGTACAGTATGTTCCTATAGACCAGGACTGACCAAGCCTTTAAGAGTACAGTATGTTCCTATAGACCAGGACCGACAGTACATTATGTTCCTTTAGACCAGGACCCACCAAGCCTTTAAGAGTACAGTATGTTCCTTTAGACCAGGACCGACCAAGCCTTTAAGAGTACAGTATGTTCCTATAGACCAGGACCGACCAAGCCTTTAAGAGTACAGTATGTTCCTATAGACCAGGACCGACCAAGCCTTTAAGAGTACAGTATGTTCCTATAGACCAGGACCCACCAAGCCTTTAACAGTACAGTATGTTCCTATAGACCAGGACCGAACCAAGCCTTTAAGAGTACAGTATGTTCCTATAGACCAGGACTGACCAAGCCTTTAAGAGTGCAGTATGTTCCTATAGACCGGGACCCACCAAGCCTTTAAGAGTACAGTATGTTCCTATAGACCAGGACCGACCAAGCCTTTAAGAGTACAGTATGTTCCTATAGACCAGGACCGACCAAGCCTTTAAGAGTACAGTATGTTCCTTTAGACCAGGACCCACCAAGCCTTTAAGAGTACAGTATGTTCCTATAGACCAGGACCGACAGTACATTATGTTCCTTTAGACCAGGACCCACCAAGCCTTTAAGAGTACAGTATCTTCCTATAGACCAGGACTGACAGTACAGTATGTTCCTATAGACCAGGACCGACCAAGCCTTTAAGAGTACAGTATGTTCCTATAGACCAGGACCGACAGTACAGTATGTTCCTATAGACCAGGACCGACCAAGCCTTTAAGAGTACAGTCTGTTCCTTTAGACCAGGACCGGCCAAGCCTTTAAGAGTACAGTATGTTCCTTTAGACCAGGACCCACCAAGCCTTTAAGAGTACAGTATGTTCCTATAGACCAGGACCCACCAAGCCTTTAAGAGTGCAGTATGTTCCTATAGACCAGGACCCACCAAGCCTTTAACAGTACAGTATGTTCCTTTAGACCAGGACCCACCAAGCCTTTAAGAGTACAGTATGTTCCTTTAGACCAGGACCGACCAAGCCTTTAAGAGTACAGTATGTTCCTATAGACCAGGACCCACCAAGCCTTTAAGAGTACAGTATGTTCCTTTAGACCAGGACTGACCAAGCCTTTAAGAGTACAGTATGTTCCTATAGACCAGGACCGACCAAGCCTTTAAGAGTACAGTCTGTTCCTATAGACCAGGACCGACAGTACAGTATGTTCCTATAGACCAGGACCGACCAAGCCTTTAAGAGTACAGTCTGTTCCTTTAGACCAGGACCGGCCAAGCCTTTAAGAGTACAGTATGTTCCTTTAGACCAGGACCCACCAAGCCTTTAAGAGTACAGTATGTTCCTTTAGACCAGGACCCACCAAGCCTTTAAGAGTACAGTATGTTCCTATAGACCAGGACCCACCAAGCCTTTAAGAGTGCAGTATGTTCCTATAGACCAGGACCGACAGTACAGTATGTTCCTATAGACCAGGACCCACCAAGCCTTTAACAGTACAGTATGTTCCTTTAGACCAGGACCCACCAAGCCTTTAAGAGTACAGTATGTTCCTTTAGACCAGGACCGACCAAGCCTTTAAGAGTACAGTATGTTCCTATAGACCAGGACCCACCAAGCCTTTAAGAGTACAGTATGTTCCTATAGACCAGGACCGACAGTACAGTATGTTCCTATAGACCAGGACCGACCAAGCCTTTAACAGTACAGTATGTTCCTATAGACCAGGACTGACCAAGCCTTTAAGAGTACAGTATGTTCCTATAGACCAGGACCGACAGTACATTATGTTCCTTTAGACCAGGACCCACCAAGCCTTTAAGAGTACAGTATGTTCCTTTAGACCAGGACCGACCAAGCCTTTAAGAGTACAGTATGTTCCTATAGACCAGGACCGACCAAGCCTTTAAGAGTACAGTATGTTCCTATAGACCAGGACCGACCAAGCCTTTAAGAGTGCAGTATGTTCCTATAGACCAGGACCGACCAAGCCTTTAAGAGTGCAGTATGTTCCTATAGACCAGGACCGACCAAGCCTTTAAGAGTACAGTATGTTCCTATAGACCAGGACCCACCAAGCCTTTAACAGTACAGTATGTTCCTATAGACCAGGACCGAACTAAGCCTTTAAGAGTACAGTATGTTCCTATAGACCAGGACTGACCAAGCCTTTAAGAGTGCAGTATGTTCCTATAGACCGGGACCCACCAAGCCTTTAAGAGTACAGTATGTTCCTATAGACCAGGACCGACCAAGCCTTTAAGAGTACAGTATGTTCCTATAGACCAGGACCGACCAAGCCTTTAAGAGTACAGTATGTTACTATAGACCAGGACCGACAGTACAGTATGTTCCTATAGACCAGGACCGACCAAGCCTTTAAGAGTGCAGTATGTTCCTATAGACCAGGACCGACAGTACATTATGTTCCTTTAGACCAGGACCCACCAAGCCTTTAAGAGTACAGTATGTTCCTATAGACCAGGACTGACAGTACAGTATGTTCCTATAGACCAGGACCGACCAAGCCTTTAAGAGTACAGTATGTTCCTATAGACCAGGACCGACCAAGCCTTTAAGAGTACAGTCTGTTCCTTTAGACCAGGACCGGCCAAGCCTTTAAGAGTACAGTATGTTCCTTTAGACCAGGACCCACCAAGCCTTTAAGAGTACAGTATGTTCCTTTAGACCAGGACCCACCAAGCCTTTAAGAGTACAGTATGTTCCTATAGACCAGGACCCACCAAGCCTTTAAGAGTGCAGTATGTTCCTATAGACCAGGACCGACAGTACAGTATGTTCCTATAGACCAGGACCCACCAAGCCTTTAACAGTACAGTATGTTCCTTTAGACCAGGACCCACCAAGCCTTTAAGAGTACAGTATGTTCCTTTAGACCAGGACCGACCAAGCCTTTAAGAGTACAGTATGTTCCTATAGACCAGGACCCACCAAGCCTTTAAGAGTAAAGTATGTTCCTTTAGACCAGGACTGACCAAGCCTTTAAGAGTACAGTATGTTCCTATAGACCAGGACCGACCAAGCCTTTAAGAGTACAGTATGTTCCTATAGACCAGGACCGACCAAGCCTTTAAGAGTGCAGTATGTTCCTATAGACCAGGACCGACCAAGCCTTTAAGAGTGCAGTATGTTCCTATAGACCAGGACCGACCAAGCCTTTAAGAGTACAGTATGTTCCTATAGACCAGGACCCACCAAGCCTTTAACAGTACAGTATGTTCCTATAGACCAGGACCGAACCAAGCCTTTAAGAGTACAGTATGTTCCTATAGACCAGGACTGACCAAGCCTTTAAGAGTGCAGTATGTTCCTATAGACCGGGACCCACCAAGCCTTTAAGAGTACAGTATGTTCCTATAGACCAGGACCGACCAAGCCTTTAAGAGTACAGTATGTTCCTATAGACCAGGACCGACCAAGCCTTTAAGAGTACAGTATGTTCCTTTAGACCAGGACCCACCAAGCCTTTAAGAGTACAGTATGTTCCTATAGACCAGGACCGACAGTACATTATGTTCCTTTAGACCAGGACCCACCAAGCCTTTAAGAGTACAGTATGTTCCTATAGACCAGGACTGACAGTACAGTATGTTCCTATAGACCAGGACCGACCAAGCCTTTAAGAGTACAGTATGTTCCTATAGACCAGGACCGACAGTACAGTATGTTCCTATAGACCAGGACCGACCAAGCCTTTAAGAGTACAGTCTGTTCCTTTAGACCAGGACCGGCCAAGCCTTTAAGAGTACAGTATGTTCCTTTAGACCAGGACCCACCAAGCCTTTAAGAGTACAGTATGTTCCTATAGACCAGGACCCACCAAGCCTTTAAGAGTGCAGTATGTTCCTATAGACCAGGACCGACAGTACAGTATGTTCCTATAGACCAGGACCCACCAAGCCTTTAACAGTACAGTATGTTCCTTTAGACCAGGACCCACCAAGCCTTTAAGAGTACAGTATGTTCCTTTAGACCAGGACCGACCAAGCCTTTAAGAGTACAGTATGTTCCTATAGACCAGGACCCACCAAGCCTTTAAGAGTACAGTATGTTCCTTTAGACCAGGACTGACCAAGCCTTTAAGAGTACAGTATGTTCCTATAGACCAGGACCGACCAAGCCTTTAAGAGTACAGTCTGTTCCTATAGACCAGGACCGACAGTACAGTATGTTCCTATAGACCAGGACCGACCAAGCCTTTAAGAGTACAGTCTGTTCCTTTAGACCAGGACCGGCCAAGCCTTTAAGAGTACAGTATGTTCCTTTAGACCAGGACCCACCAAGCCTTTAAGAGTACAGTATGTTCCTTTAGACCAGGACCCACCAAGCCTTTAAGAGTACAGTATGTTCCTATAGACCAGGACCCACCAAGCCTTTAAGAGTGCAGTATGTTCCTATAGACCAGGACCGACAGTACAGTATGTTCCTATAGACCAGGACCCACCAAGCCTTTAACAGTACAGTATGTTCCTTTAGACCAGGACCCACCAAGCCTTTAAGAGTACAGTATGTTCCTTTAGACCAGGACCGACCAAGCCTTTAAGAGTACAGTATGTTCCTATAGACCAGGACCCACCAAGCCTTTAAGAGTACAGTATGTTCCTATAGACCAGGACCGACAGTACAGTATGTTCCTATAAACCAGGACCGACCAAGCCTTTAACAGTACAGTATGTTCCTATAGACCAGGACTGACCAAGCCTTTAAGAGTACAGTATGTTCCTATAGACCAGGACTGACCAAGCCTTTAACAGTACAGTATGTTCCTATAGACCAGGACCCACCAAGCCTTTAAGAGTACAGTCTGTTCCTATAGACCAGGACTGACCAAGCCTTTAAGAGTACAGTATGTTCCTATAGACCAGGACCGACCAAGCCTTTAAGAGTACAGTCTGTTCCTATAGACCAGGACCGACCAAGCCTTTAAGAGTACAGTCTGTTCCTATAGACCAGGACTGACCAAGCCTTTAAGAGTACAGTATGTTCCTATAGACCAGGACTGACCAAGCCTTTAAGAGTGCAGTATGTTCCTATAGACCAGGACCGACAGTACAGTATGTTCCTATAGACCAGGACCCACCAAGCCTTTAAGAGTACAGTCTGTTCCTATAGACCAGGACTGACCAAGCCTTTAAGAGTACATACAGTATGTTCCTATAGACCAGGACTGACCAAGCCTTTAAGAGTACAGTATGTTCCTATAGACCAGGACCGACAGTACAGTATGTTCCTATAGACCAGGACCGACCAAGCCTTTAAGAGTACAGTATGTTCCTATAGACCAGGACCGACAGTACAGTATGTTCCTATAGACCAGGACCGACCAAGCCTTTAAGAGTACAGTCTGTTCCTTTAGACCAGGACCCACCAAGCCTTTAAGAGTACAGTATGTTCCTATAGACCAGGACCCACCAAGCCTTTAAGAGTGCAGTATGTTCCTATAGACCAGGACCCACCAAGCCTTTAACAGTACAGTATGTTCCTTTAGACCAGGACCCACCAAGCCTTTAAGAGTACAGTATGTTCCTTTAGACCAGGACCGACCAAGCCTTTAAGAGTACAGTATGTTCCTATAGACCAGGACCCACCAAGCCTTTAAGAGTACAGTATGTTCCTTTAGACCAGGACTGACCAAGCCTTTAAGAGTACAGTATGTTCCTATAGACCAGGACCGACCAAGCCTTTAAGAGTACAGTCTGTTCCTATAGACCAGGACCGACAGTACAGTATGTTCCTATAGACCAGGACCGACCAAGCCTTTAAGAGTACAGTCTGTTCCTTTAGACCAGGACCGGCCAAGCCTCTAAGAGTACAGTATGTTCCTTTAGACCAGGACCCACCAAGCCTTTAAGAGTACAGTATGTTCCTTTAGACCAGGACCCACCAAGCCTTTAAGAGTACAGTATGTTCCTATAGACCAGGACCCACCAAGCCTTTAAGAGTGCAGTATGTTCCTATAGACCAGGACCGACAGTACAGTATGTTCCTATAGACCAGGACCCACCAAGCCTTTAACAGTACAGTATGTTCCTTTAGACCAGGACCCACCAAGCCTTTAAGAGTACAGTATGTTCCTTTAGACCAGGACCGACCAAGCCTTTAAGAGTACAGTATGTTCCTATAGACCAGGACCCACCAAGCCTTTAAGAGTACAGTATGTTCCTATAGACCAGGACCGACAGTACAGTATGTTCCTATAGACCAGGACCGACCAAGCCTTTAACAGTACAGTATGTTCCTATAGACCAGGACTGACCAAGCCTTTAAGAGTACAGTATGTTCCTATAGACCAGGACCGACAGTACATTATGTTCCTTTAGACCAGGACCCACCAAGCCTTTAAGAGTACAGTATGTTCCTTTAGACCAGGACCGACCAAGCCTTTAAGAGTACAGTATGTTCCTATAGACCAGGACCGACCAAGCCTTTAAGAGTACAGTATGTTCCTATAGACCAGGACCGACCAAGCCTTTAAGAGTGCAGTATGTTCCTATAGACCAGGACCGACCAAGCCTTTAAGAGTGCAGTATGTTCCTATAGACCAGGACCGACCAAGCCTTTAAGAGTACAGTATGTTCCTATAGACCAGGACCCACCAAGCCTTTAACAGTACAGTATGTTCCTATAGACCAGGACCGAACTAAGCCTTTAAGAGTACAGTATGTTCCTATAGACCAGGACTGACCAAGCCTTTAAGAGTGCAGTATGTTCCTATAGACCGGGACCCACCAAGCCTTTAAGAGTACAGTATGTTCCTATAGACCAGGACCGACCAAGCCTTTAAGAGTACAGTATGTTCCTATAGACCAGGACCGACCAAGCCTTTAAGAGTACAGTATGTTACTATAGACCAGGACCGACAGTACAGTATGTTCCTATAGACCAGGACCGACCAAGCCTTTAAGAGTGCAGTATGTTCCTATAGACCAGGACCGACAGTACATTATGTTCCTTTAGACCAGGACCCACCAAGCCTTTAAGAGTACAGTATGTTCCTATAGACCAGGACTGACAGTACAGTATGTTCCTATAGACCAGGACCGACCAAGCCTTTAAGAGTACAGTATGTTCCTATAGACCAGGACCGACCAAGCCTTTAAGAGTACAGTCTGTTCCTTTAGACCAGGACCGGCCAAGCCTTTAAGAGTACAGTATGTTCCTTTAGACCAGGACCCACCAAGCCTTTAAGAGTACAGTATGTTCCTTTAGACCAGGACCCACCAAGCCTTTAAGAGTACAGTATGTTCCTATAGACCAGGACCCACCAAGCCTTTAAGAGTGCAGTATGTTCCTATAGACCAGGACCGACAGTACAGTATGTTCCTATAGACCAGGACCCACCAAGCCTTTAACAGTACAGTATGTTCCTTTAGACCAGGACCCACCAAGCCTTTAAGAGTACAGTATGTTCCTTTAGACCAGGACCGACCAAGCCTTTAAGAGTACAGTATGTTCCTATAGACCAGGACCCACCAAGCCTTTAAGAGTACAGTATGTTCCTTTAGACCAGGACTGACCAAGCCTTTAAGAGTACAGTATGTTCCTATAGACCAGGACCGACCAAGCCTTTAAGAGTACAGTATGTTCCTATAGACCAGGACCGACCAAGCCTTTAAGAGTGCAGTATGTTCCTATAGACCAGGACCGACCAAGCCTTTAAGAGTGCAGTATGTTCCTATAGACCAGGACCGACCAAGCCTTTAAGAGTACAGTATGTTCCTATAGACCAGGACCCACCAAGCCTTTAACAGTACAGTATGTTCCTATAGACCAGGACCGAACCAAGCCTTTAAGAGTACAGTATGTTCCTATAGACCAGGACTGACCAAGCCTTTAAGAGTGCAGTATGTTCCTATAGACCGGGACCCACCAAGCCTTTAAGAGTACAGTATGTTCCTATAGACCAGGACCGACCAAGCCTTTAAGAGTACAGTATGTTCCTATAGACCAGGACCGACCAAGCCTTTAAGAGTACAGTATGTTCCTTTAGACCAGGACCCACCAAGCCTTTAAGAGTACAGTATGTTCCTATAGACCAGGACCGACAGTACATTATGTTCCTTTAGACCAGGACCCACCAAGCCTTTAAGAGTACAGTATGTTCCTATAGACCAGGACTGACAGTACAGTATGTTCCTATAGACCAGGACCGACCAAGCCTTTAAGAGTACAGTATGTTCCTATAGACCAGGACCGACAGTACAGTATGTTCCTATAGACCAGGACCGACCAAGCCTTTAAGAGTACAGTCTGTTCCTTTAGACCAGGACCGGCCAAGCCTTTAAGAGTACAGTATGTTCCTTTAGACCAGGACCCACCAAGCCTTTAAGAGTACAGTATGTTCCTATAGACCAGGACCCACCAAGCCTTTAAGAGTGCAGTATGTTCCTATAGACCAGGACCGACAGTACAGTATGTTCCTATAGACCAGGACCCACCAAGCCTTTAACAGTACAGTATGTTCCTTTAGACCAGGACCCACCAAGCCTTTAAGAGTACAGTATGTTCCTTTAGACCAGGACCGACCAAGCCTTTAAGAGTACAGTATGTTCCTATAGACCAGGACCCACCAAGCCTTTAAGAGTACAGTATGTTCCTTTAGACCAGGACTGACCAAGCCTTTAAGAGTACAGTATGTTCCTATAGACCAGGACCGACCAAGCCTTTAAGAGTACAGTCTGTTCCTATAGACCAGGACCGACAGTACAGTATGTTCCTATAGACCAGGACCGACCAAGCCTTTAAGAGTACAGTCTGTTCCTTTAGACCAGGACCGGCCAAGCCTTTAAGAGTACAGTATGTTCCTTTAGACCAGGACCCACCAAGCCTTTAAGAGTACAGTATGTTCCTTTAGACCAGGACCCACCAAGCCTTTAAGAGTACAGTATGTTCCTATAGACCAGGACCCACCAAGCCTTTAAGAGTGCAGTATGTTCCTATAGACCAGGACCGACAGTACAGTATGTTCCTATAGACCAGGACCCACCAAGCCTTTAACAGTACAGTATGTTCCTTTAGACCAGGACCCACCAAGCCTTTAAGAGTACAGTATGTTCCTTTAGACCAGGACCGACCAAGCCTTTAAGAGTACAGTATGTTCCTATAGACCAGGACCCACCAAGCCTTTAAGAGTACAGTATGTTCCTATAGACCAGGACCGACAGTACAGTATGTTCCTATAAACCAGGACCGACCAAGCCTTTAACAGTACAGTATGTTCCTATAGACCAGGACTGACCAAGCCTTTAAGAGTACAGTATGTTCCTATAGACCAGGACTGACCAAGCCTTTAACAGTACAGTATGTTCCTATAGACCAGGACCCACCAAGCCTTTAAGAGTACAGTCTGTTCCTATAGACCAGGACTGACCAAGCCTTTAAGAGTACAGTATGTTCCTATAGACCAGGACCGACCAAGCCTTTAAGAGTACAGTCTGTTCCTATAGACCAGGACCGACCAAGCCTTTAAGAGTACAGTCTGTTCCTATAGACCAGGACTGACCAAGCCTTTAAGAGTACAGTATGTTCCTATAGACCAGGACTGACCAAGCCTTTAAGAGTGCAGTATGTTCCTATAGACCAGGACCGACAGTACAGTATGTTCCTATAGACCAGGACCCACCAAGCCTTTAAGAGTACAGTCTGTTCCTATAGACCAGGACTGACCAAGCCTTTAAGAGTACATACAGTATGTTCCTATAGACCAGGACTGACCAAGCCTTTAAGAGTACAGTATGTTCCTATAGACCAGGACCGACAGTACAGTATGTTCCTATAGACCAGGACCCACCAAGCCTTTAAGAGTACAATATGTTCCTATAGACCAGGACTGACCAAGCCTTTAAGAGTACAGTATGTTCCTATAGACCAGGACCCACCAAGCCTTTAAGAGTACAGTATGTTCCTATAGACCAGGACTGACCAAGCCTTTAAGAGTACAGTATGTTCCTTTAGACCAGAAGCAGCCATGATCTCTATCTCTACTGTACCATGTTCTATGTATTGTTACTGTATAGTGTGTTTCCTAGACCAGTGGTTCCCAACCTTTTTCGGTTACTGTACCACCAACTGAATTTTGTCTGCCCGGAGTACCTCTGAAGTACCCACCTTATGCGCATTGTACCAGTAAATCTATGCCCTATGGTCTCATGAGTCTTCTCAAGTACCCCCAGGTTGGGAACCACTGACCTAGACTAGAGCATGAGGAACTCAGACAAGGTGGTGTGTGTGTGCATGTAAACTATGAAATAGAGCCCTGGGGTTGTTGTGAGTGTCTCAGTCTGTGTGTGGGCTCTCTGTTGCGTGTGGTATAGTCATGTCTCTAGGTCTCTGACACACACACACACACACACACACACACACACCCTCTGTCCCATCCCTCACACACACCAGCTGTTCCACATACACACGCCACCATCGTTCAGGATTCAGATGATCACCATGTCCAGAGTAGTTTAGACCAGTGCTTCTCAACTGGTGGGCCGGGAGGTTTTGAATGGGTTCTACTTGAACCAGGTAGAAAGTGTGTAGAAATTATAATATTTTTTAATTTTTTAACATAATTTATTCTCTGAACTATTTTTGTTCAATCACAGTATTTTCAATATAGAGCTACTGTAATAGCAGAGCTATTTTTGTTTGATTTTGTGGTGTTAAATCAGTGAGTTTATTAACATTCTTCAATAAGAATTTGGGCTAAATTGTTTCATTGACAATGAAGGAGGTGGGAATGTTGTTCCCTTTTCATATAATTGCTACATTTACTATCAATGTAGCATTAAAAATAGTTTTTCCAGATTGTATTTTCATGTTTTATTTTTCGCAATGCGAATATTGGGTCCTTCAATCCCGTAGAGGTTAACTGACTTGCCAAGTTAAATAAAGGTAAAATAGACCGTTGTAATTTTTCACCCCCAGAGATACAATTCCTGGGAATTACACTTCTGTTTCAGTGGGAATTGAAGTCAATTAAATGAAATACACTTGCTACATTTATTCCCAACAGGCCAATTCCCATGTATTACACATCCTTTTGAAGTGTTGAAGCTGCACTTTAATGTCAGAAATGTTTAACGTGAGTTAGGTATCTTAGCTGTTAAGGGCATTGGGCCAGTAACCAAACGATTGCTGGTTCAAATCCCCAAGTTGGAAAGGTGGGAAAAACCCTGCCTTTCTGTCCTTCAGCAAAGCAGTTAACCCCCACCACAACAGCTCCCTGGACATTGATAAAGGCAGCTTCTAGCACCTCTCTGGGTTAAATGTGCAGACACCTCTTCTGAATGTATTCAGTTGTGCCACTCAGTTGTGCTGAGGTGTTTATTCAGATTCAGTCTGTATACTGTATTGAACATGGACCCACATCCACGTGTCTTTCAGGGATATACAGTACATGTATATTGTACAGATTAGCTGTACAGGTATGTGGGTCAAAGAGTTTCCTTGAACTATCAAAGATGAGGACTGTCTTGAGAGGCAGGGTTTCCCTACTCATTGTATTTTCCTACAGTGCATTTATTTTTACGAACCCTTTACGTATCCAGTGTGTTTGTCAAACTGTTAAGTAAATTGAGGCAATCCCAGGTAAAGCTCTGCAGGTAAAGAATCTAGCGCTTCGGGGAATGGCAGTTCAACAGGAGTTCAAGTCCCACCCAGGACCTGAACTTGGTGACCTCTAAACCACAGATTTAAATCCATACCAAAACATTTAACATTTAACTATATTGAGAAATGTCTTTTTTATTTTAGCTGGGCTTGACTGAGCATGCCTGTTGCAATAGATCCAATGGGACAGTCTCAAAAGGCAAAGCCTGTCCTACGGGTACTACAGGCAGGCCAAAGCAAACGCTCAAAGGATTAGAAAAATGTCAAATAGCATTTGAACCCATGTCTGATAGGCTACAACCATATACAGTCTGGATAAAGCCTGTATTATGATGATCCATGTATTCCTCCAGCTACACTGTCTGTACTGCAATGTGTGTGTATCATTCAGATGGTATGTGGACACCTGCTCGTCGAACATCTCATTCCAAAATCATGGGCATTAATATGGCGTTGGTCCCTCCTTTGCAGCCTCCATTCTTCTGGGAAGGCTTTCCACAAGATGTTGCAATATTGCTGCCGGAGCTTGCTTTCATTCAGCTACAAGAGCATTAGTGAAGTCAGGCACTGATGTTGGGCGATTAGGTCTGGCAGTTGGCGTTCCAATTCATCCCAAAGGTGTTCGATGGGATTGATGCCAGGGCTCTGTGCAGGCCAGTCAAGTTCTTCCACACCGATCTCAACAAACCGTTTCTGTATGAACCTCGCTTTGTGCGTTGCCACAAAGTTGGAGTTACAAAATCATCTGGAATGTTATTGTATGCTATATCGTTAAGATGTTCCTTCATTGGAACTAAAAGGCCTAGCCCAAACCATGAAAAACAACCCCAGACCATTATTCCTCCTCCACCAACCTTTACAGTTGGCACTATGCATTCGGGCAGGCTTCTGCCAAACCCAGATTTGTCCGTCGGACTGCCAGATGGTGATGCGTGATTCATCACTCCAGAGAACGTGTTTCCAACGGTAGCTACCTGTACACCACTCCAGCCGACGCTTGGCATTGCGCATGGTGATCTTAGGCTTGTGTGCTGCTGATGACCATGGAAACCCATTTCATAAATCTCATAAATGTTACTTCCAGAGACAGTTTGGAACTCTGTAGTGAGTGTTGCAACCGAGGACTGACAATATATATTCTTTACGCCCTACTCTCTATAACACGCGGCGGTTCCGTTCTGTGAGCTTGTGTGGCCTACTACACAATTTAACGAACTGACTTGTTGGAAAGGTGGCATCCTATGACGACATTGAAACTCTTCAGAAAGGCCATTCTACTGCCAATGTTTGTCTATGGAGATTGCATGGCTGTGTGCTCGATTTTATCGATTTGGGCCCCCGAGTGGCGAAGTGATCTAGGACACTGCATCTCAGTGCAAGAGGTGTCACTGCGGTACCTGGTTTGAATCCAGGCTGCATCACATCCGGCCGTGATTGGAAGTCCCATAGGGCACAATTGGCCCAGCGTCGTCCGGATTTGGCCGGGGTATTGTAAATAAGAATTTGTTTTTAACTGACTTGCCTGGTAAAATAAATAAAATATACACCTGTCAGCAACGGGTGTGGCTGAAGGGGTGTCCACATACTTTGTATATATATATATATATATATATATATATAGTGTATCTCATTCCTTCAGTCTGTGTACTCAGGTGTTGGTGCAGAAACATAGCTAACATGTCTGAGTCTGAATAAGAGTCTGAATGAGAGGGAGTCTGAATGGTAGTGAGTCTGAATAAGAGTCTGAATGGTAGTGAGTCAGATGGAATCACTGGAATCGCTCATAGGTGTGTATGTGTGTTTGCCCAGACTCATTTAACACTCAACCTTTCCCTTCACCATAGTGCCAACCCCACCATGTTCCAGACACCCGTATTCACAAAGACAGAGCAGAGTAGGACTGCTGGTCTAAGATCAGTATAGCCTTTTAGATAATAATAAATCAGATTACATGTACGGGGAGGTCCTGATGCTAGATCAGCACAACTACTCTGAGACAGATGCTTTTAGAGTATGGGCACAAGTTGGCATGGACATCCTTCTCTTCTCCCTCCCTCCCTCCCTCCCTCCCTCCCTCCCTCCCTCCCTCCCTCCCTCCCTCCCTCCCTCCCTCCCTCCCTCCCTCCCTCCTCTTCTCTTCTCTTCTCCCTCCCTCCCTCCCTCCCTCCCTCGCCTCCTCTTCTAGTCCTCTGAATGACCCTCTCCCTCCCTCCCCTCTTCTCCCTCTCCCTCCCCTCTCTCTCCCCTCTTCTCCCTCTCCCTCCCCTCTCCCTTTCTTCTCCTCCTTTTCTAGTCCTCTTAATGCCCCTCTTCCTCCCTCCCCTCTTCTTCATCTCCCTCCCCTCCCATGTGTGGATGATAAATGGTTTCCACTATATTCCACAGCCACAGAGTCAAAATTGGCTATATCTTAATTAAACATTTATGAAAGCCAAAATGTACTTTTTAGCCATGATAAACATGGGGGAAATTAGCAGAAGGGATGGGTTTGACCGAGAGTTTCCGTTTGTGAGGGAGGAGACTTCACTTCCTTCCTTTGCACAAAGGTAATCACAATTGCTAACAGCATTCCCCCAGAAGTAAAACACCAAGTGACAAACTTTCACCAGAGAATTTTACTTCTGGGTAACCGAGATGACCTCTTCTAGACCTAGAATACTCTTCTCCCTCCCTCTCCCTCCATCTTCTCCCTCCCTCTTCTCCCTCCCTTCATTTGCAGTCCGTTCATCAGTGGAGTGGAAAATCCATAAGATGTAGCTGGAAAAAACAACCACAGAAAGACGTATGTACACACTGGGTGGGGAGCAGGAGCACCGGTTGCAGTAGCAGCAGTAAATTGGTAAAGCCATCTGTCAAAAGGCTCATGAGTTACAAGCTGGAAAACCTTGGGCTCTCTTGAAGCCAGAGTAGATATCCATCAATGGTGACTGTGGGGCTGTGCCACGCACACACACACACACACACACACACACACACACACACACACACACACACACACACACACACACACACACACACACACACACACACACACACACACACACACACACACAGTGGGACCAGAGTTCAGCGGTAATGAGCCCCATTGAGCCAGGAGCAGCGACAGGAGGACCGGGTCACATCCATTACTACAGCATGTCTCAACACCACTCTGAGATGAAGCAACAGTAACAGCTAGCCTGATCCCAGATCTGTACACTCTTTAGCCAACTCTAAAACCACATACTAAAAGCACATTGGTTAAGCATCTACTGGTCTGGGACCTGGCTAGTAATGGCAGTAGAACCCATAGCAGGGCCACTGTAGCAACTAGCCTGATCCCAGATCTGTAGATATGTTAGCCAATTCTAAAAGGCTACTCTAAAAGCGAATTGGCTAAAACATCTACTGATCTGGGACCAGGCTAGCAACAGCAGCAGTAGTGTAGACCACTGTTGATCCTACAGATGACAGGGGACGTGATCCACCGCACAAAGAAACGCTGATCTGCAGCTCTTACAAAAATAATTTGATAGCCGCCTGGTATGTATGTAATGCTAACACACACTTGTGTGTGCACACATGGGTGTGTGGATTAGTGTGTGTGTGTGTTTGTGCTTTTGTGTGTGTGTGTGTGTGTGTGTCTGTCCTTTGGGTTTTCCTACTGGTTTTGCCCTTCACTGTTCCTGTAGCTCAAACTCTCTGACAGACTCCCATTTCCTGTTTCTCATCTCCTCCCTCCTCCTATACTGTCAGACAGACTCCTATTTCCTGTTTCTCATCCCCTCCCTCCTCCTATACTGTCAGACAGACTCCCATTTCCTGTTTCTCATCCCCTCCCTCCTCCTATACTGTCAGACAGACTCCCATTTCCTGTTTCTCATCCCCTCCCTCCTCCTATACTGTCAGACAGACTCCCATTTCCTGTTTCTCATCCCCTCCCTCCTCCTATACTGTCAGACAGACTCCCATTTCCTGTTTCTCATCCCCTCCCTCCTCCTATACTGTCAGATCTGACATGTGTCTGATATACTGTATATAACCTACATATGTTACACGCATTACACCTACAGCAGAAGTGTGCAGAGCAGGGGGAAACAGCAGTAACAGACTGTGTAGATCTGTTCACTGTGGGAGCTGAACGGTTCAGTAAGGTAGCTAGGCCTGCTGTCCATTTTCATTCTCTCTCATATTTTTAACTAGCTGTCTCTCTGTGTGTGTGAGTGAGGTTGTGTGAGGTTGTGTGAGTGAGTGAGTGAGTGAGTGAGTGAGTGAGTGAGTGAGTGTGTCTGTCTGTCTGTCTGTCTGTCTGTGTGTGTGTGTGTCTGTGTGTGTGTGTGTGTGTGTGTGTGTGTGAGCTCAGCTTCCCCCAAACCAGTTCTGAGTGCATTGATAAACTTCATAAAGTTATAAAAACTGTTATAAAGTTTGAGATAAATTGCCTTTCACACACTTTCATTGTCCTGCGTCCGGAATTGTGTCAACGTTAGGAGATAAGGCAGCTCTAGCTAACACAGGTAACTACAGTAAGACTGTTTGGCCTGCAGAGATATCAATCAGAGAGGTTGGTAACGCTTTGGTGTTAACAATTAACTAATCATAGAAAACACACACACTTAGTCTTACTCATTCATACACAAACACACACACAAATACACACATACACACTCACACTCACACGCGCACACATGCACGCATGCAAACACACAGACTCATCCCTAAACATGTAGAGACATGTACGAAGCCTATTAGTCAACCAATTACACTGTTATTACACTTCACCTAATCATCCTTCCTCTGTAGTACTATTAGTCAGGATGAGTAGACCCTCCCTCCTTCCTTCCCCTTGTCTCCCTCCCTCCATCACTCCATCACTCTCCCACTGTCCCCAGTCTTGTGCTGTGTTGCGTGGCCTGTGGCAGGGGATGGAGCCAGGCAGAGTGGCGCTGCACAGATTCCTGAGACGTCAGGCATTCACAGTCCTGCTGGGGCCTCGGGGTCACCTCACCGACCAGCCTGCCGCCCTCCCAGCCCTCCACACATGACCTCCACAAGGTCACCGGGTCAGATCCTGGTGATAATCTCATCCACATAGTTGCATGCTCCTGTGCTTGTCCTGACCTTAGTGCTGTAAAATAGAGCCTTGTATGGGGAGTGGTGGAGGGTGGATGGGTGTGTGTGGAAGGGTGGGAGAGGGTGTGTGTGTGTGTGTGTGTGTGTGTGTGTGTGTGTGTGTGTGTGTGTGTGTGTGTGTGTGTGTGTGTGTGTGTGTGTGTGTGTTTGTGTGTGTGTGTGGAAGGGTGGGAGAGGGTGTGTGTGTGTGTGTGTGTGTGTGTGTGTGTGTGTGTGTGTGTGTGTGTGTGTGTGTGTGTGTGTGTGTGTGTGTGTGTGTGTGTGTGTGTGGTGTGCATGTGTGTGGAGGGGCTTGTTGTTGAGACAGTAACAGCTTTGGCCTAATGCTGACTGTTGCTGCTGTAAAAGACTGAAGCAGCACTCTGTGTCTTCTAGTGGAGAGTGGGAGTGTTGAATCTCAGGTCTCTGTGTCTTCTAGTGGAGAGTGGGAGTGTTGAATCTCAGGTCTCTGTGTCTTCTAGTGGAGAGTGGGAGTGTTGAATCTCAGGTCTCTGTGTCTTCTAGTGGAGAGTGGGAGTGTTGAATCTCAGGTCTCTGTGTCTTCTAGTGGAGAGTGGGAGTGTTGAATCTCAGGTCTCTGTGTCTTCTAGTGGAGAGTGGGAGTGTTGAATCTCAGGTCTCTGTGTCTTCTAGTGGAGAGTGGGAGTGTTGAATCTCAGGTCTCTGTGTCTTCTAGTGGAGAGTGGGAGTGTTGAATCTCAGGTCTCTGTGTTTTCAGGTTTGATATAAGGATCTGAAACACCCTGCCTGCTGTATTGCTTTATTTGGCCCATAATTTCCCTTCTCCTCCCACTCTATCTGCCCCGAGCACCAAATGGGAAAAACTGTGTGTGTGTGTGTGTGTTTGTGTTTGTGTGTGTGTGTGTTTTGCATGGTGTCGATATGGCTTTACAGATATGGGGACAGCTTGGCACTGTGACACCATGGCACCACACCACTGACGTGACCCAACACTCGACCCTGCAGGTCACTACACCACTGACGTGACCCAACACTCGACCCTGCAGGTTACCACACCACTGACGTGACCCAACACTCAACCCTACAGGTCACCACACCACTGACGTGACCCAACACTCGACCCTGCAGGTCCCCACACCACTGACGTGACCCAACACTCAACCCTACAGGTCACCACACCACTGATGTGACCCAACACTTGACCCTGCAGGTCACCACATCACTGACGTGACCCAACACTTGACCCTGCAGGTCACCACACCACTGACATTCAGATGACGGATGAGGAAGAGACGTGGCCAACAACAGGGAACCACCGCGGCTACAGTATGTCTGGACTCCTACTAGTATAACTTGCTAGTTCAGCCAGTCAGTTGATTTTAGTCGTCCAAAGGAAATTGAGACATTTGACATAACTGCACGTGACAGAGAAATGTCTTTCCCTTAGTCAATATGGTCCTGCTTTAAACCAACTACCACTTTTACGGCTGGACAACGCCTTTCTTAACCCTTTATAAGGCCTCTATAGAGGCTTCAGAAATCATTCAAAAGGTAATTTCATGCTTTACAGAGGATGACAAAAGGATAATGGCACATTTGGTAAAGCACCAACAGCCTTTTATACCCCTCTTTATGTAGAGTGACTTTGCCTATGAATGATTTGTGAAACATCTATGTAGTGTTTATGAAGACTTTACGAACGCTCTATGTCAGGGGTTCTTAAAATGTTTCAGCTTGTGACCCAAATGAGAAATGTACCGTCCTCCTGTGACCCAAATCTTCCTTCTGTGACCCAAATCTTCCAACTGTGACCCAAATCTTCCTCCTGTGACCCAAATGAAAACAAATAGTTTGTGATTATATATGTATTCTCATAACTCGGGACCCACCACTCACATACCCAGGGCCCACTTTGGGTCCCGAGCCATAAGAAACCTGTCGTATGTGGTGTTGTACTGTATTAATGGGTTGGTTAAGGGAAAGGCCCCTTCAAGACATTCATGTTGATCCCTCTAGTCTCAGAGCCTAGCAGGTGTGCTCTGAATCGCCATCAGATTTCCAACCGAAATAAAAAGAAAAGAAAACTTCAGGCACTTTGTGCAACAAACTGTGAAAAGAAACATGATATTTGTGTGCATTTTCCACTTGGCTGATGCCCAAGAGCCCAAACTTTTTGATGCTTGTGTCATTATTGGCTGGCTGTGATATGCTTCTGTGTACATAGTATCCCCTCTACCCGCCTTCTCCCTCCCTCCTTCCTTCCCTCCTCCTCCTCACCTGGCACTTTTTTTTCTGAAAGAAACATTAGCTTGAGGTATTGAATTAGTGCTTAAATGAGACTTAACAGGCCTGGGATTGTGGCAGGAGTCCATCCAGTCCATCTAGGCTTGCCAGGTACGTTCATCTATGGGAGGGTGATAGTACGGGAGAATGAAAGAAACCCAAGGATTCTGACAGCTTTGGAGAGGAAAGGCGTCTGCATGCTTCCCAGCCGAAGCAGTTGGGAAGAGTTTTTGCGCAGTTCATTCAGGAAGTATTCGACCCCTTCACTTTTTACACATTTTGCTACTTTACAGCCTCATTCTAAAATGAATTAAATCATTGTTTTCCCTCATCAATCTACACACAATACCCCATAATACTTGTAAATGTGACATTTCAGTTTGTTATATTTAATACATTTGCACAAAATGGTCATTATGGTCATTGGTCATTATGCGATGTTGTCTGTAGATTGATGATGAAAAAAACAATTTAATCAATTTTAGAACGAGGCTGTAAGGTAACAAAATGTGGAAAAGGTGAAGGGGTCTGAACACTTTCCAAATGCACTCTATATTATAAAATTTTTCAACTGTTTGGGGCACACAACATCAAAGATCAATAAACTTTCATTGTACCTGTCTACCTTCTTACTGGGCCACAGACATTTTTGGGTGGTTGTCATCAACCCAAAATGAGTTATGAATTAGCTTCTCTTGCCTGGCCTATAGGGTTATTGTGTTGTTGTGAAGAGTGAAGACACACGGCTGGGTAATCAGGAGTCAGCAACCCCGTCTCTCATTAAGTATCAGACGTCCAGGCCCATGGGGGCCAGAGGTGTGGAGGGCTGGGGGCAATTCTGTGATCCTGGTCCTGTTGTGCCTCCCTCCCCTCCTCCCTCCTCCCTCCCCCTCTCCCCTCTCTCCCCTCTTTCTTTCTTTCTCTTTATTTTTTTCTCGATCCCTTCTCTCACTCCTCATCCCTCTCTCCCTTTCTCCTTCCCTCGTTCTCTGGCTCTGTTATTTCCAGGCCCCAGCCCCAGAGGCTATGGTCAGCCACAGCAGGGGTAATGGCCCATCATGTTTGAAGGTGGAGGTGATCGTTAGAGAACCAGGTCTTTGTGACTCAGGTAGATCCCACCCAGACACACCTGTCTGTCCAGAGCTTAATGGCCTGTCCACGAGGCCTAGTTTTTGAAATACCAAAGCAGCAGCCTGGGACTCACCTACAGACCAACCCCAGAGAGGGAGAGGAAAGCTGGGGCTGGGGTCAGGGATCTGGAGGGGTAGAGTTGATGTGTAACAGATAAATATAATTGTTTTTATATCAGTTTTTGTCGTAATCGTAACACAATGTGGAATTCCACCAGAGGAAAAACACATTTTCTCCTCACATGTTACTTTACTTTGAGGTTCAAATCCACCATCTGTGGAAAAGTCTGTGGAAGCCTTGGAGACGCTGTGAAGAGAAAAGCATCCAGAATTTACACTCCGAGCCAGGCTGAGTCAGTGCAGGTCAGTGCTCCTGATCCTGTGTGGCCTGTTCCAGGTCTTCCTCACGGAGATTAGCCTGATTTCTGGGTTTAAAGATAGCCAGGCCTGAGGTAGTCAGCTGCACCCCCACAATAATAGGCTAGACTAGAAGGGAGGGAATGAGGGAGGATGAGTGGATACAGGGAAGGAGGGAGGATGAATGGATAGAGGGAAGGAGGGAGGATGAATGGATAGAGGGAAGGAGGGAGGACAGCACAGGTACAACAAATATTGATATTGAGCTGCGGGCGTGATGGTGTGTTTTGGGGGAGGTGGAGATGATACCTCCATAGCTTGAAGGTTGCCTTTGTTCCTGACGAGGGAGGGAGAGAGCTGGTGATGAGGTTAGTGACGGATCATCTTGTCGTCCCCCTGCCTCCTCTTCCTCCCCCGTCCTTCCTCCCTCCCCTCCGGTCTGACATGTTTAGCTTTCCAGTTGACTCTCCACGCAGAGACAGATCCCCCCCACAGCAGAGAGACCAACAGTGGAAACAGTATCAATCAGCTCCTCGCTCCTCTGGTCGTCCTGAGGTCCTGTTCTGTTTTTAGCTGACCCAGGTTAGGCCCAGGCCAGGCCCCAGCAGGCCTCAGAGGGAGACCCCAGAGCCTATTACGGGCGGTAACTATAGAAACAATGTAGCTTTATTCACGGCAGGGACGTGCGAAACGTGTTAGCCTATTTGCAACGCACCTCCTTGTTGTTGCATTTCTGTTTTTGATTATGAAGGCATACATGTATGAAAGGGTGTAGTCTTATTTTAAAAGTCTTAGCTTTAAACTGAATAACTGATCAATGCACCATCATACCAGATCCTTCAATGCCAATTTATTTTTAATTGATGAATAAGAAGTGTTATTTCTTACTGATCTCTACAGCTTCCGTCCAAAATGAAATCCTCTGAAATGGCGTCAACAAGTTGTGGAGGATTGAGATCAGCAGAGCCTGAAAAGAGGGAGACATGAGTCTGACTTTCACTTCTCCGCCCAGATACTAGAGCAGTGGAATCATTAAGGTAAGCTTATCTTCATAGTACTAGCTACTAACGTTAGGCTAGCTTACATTAATTGGCTAGCTACAGTGGCTAGCTTAGCTAACAAACTAGTTACGATAGAAAACCTCTGGTGTCAACTAATACAGTTGCCTTTTCTGGTGAGTGAGAGTAACTTATTGTCGTCATCGACACCCCATTTCTGTTTTTAAATTGAGAAAGAGTCGGGGGTCGGTTGACCGTTTTTCATGCCCAAAGTCGACCTTTAAATGTATGTAGTTCTGTCCTTGTGATGAACTTGCCTGTTAATGTTATGTATCATGTTATGTTTTATGTTTCAGTTGTAGCTAATGGGGATCCTAATCAAATACGAAATA
>NC_143033.1:93333628-93378628 GCF_057628025.1 Oncorhynchus mykiss | reverse complement strand
AATTTAATGCATAATGTATGATTGATAGAAACACACAAACTTACATACTCTGCAGACACTCATTGTTGCATACACACACTGAAACAGTCATAACTGATGCACAAACTGAACAACATACACACACTGAAACAGTCATAACTGATGCACAAACTGAACAACACACACACTGAAACAGTCATAACTGATGCACAAACTGAACAACACATACACACTGAAACAGTCATAACTGATGCACAAACTGAACAACATACACACACTGAAACAGTCATAACTGATACACAAACTGAACAACATACACACACTGAAACAGTCATAACTGATACACAAACTGCACAACATACACACACTGAAACAGTCATAACTGATACACAAACTGAACAACATACACACACTGAAACAGTCATAACTGATACACAAACTGAACAACATACACACACTGAAACAGTCATAACTGATGCACAAACTGAACAACATACACACACTGAAACAGTCATAACTGATACACAAACTGAACAACATACACACACTGAAACAGTCATAACTGATGCACAAACTGCACAACACACACACACTGAAACAGTCATAACTGATGCACAAACTGAACAACATACACACACTGAAACAGTCATAACTGATGCACAAACTGCACAACACATACACACTGAAACAGTCATAACTGATGCACAAACTGCACAACATACACACACTGAAACAGTCATAACTGATACACAAACTGAACAACATACACACTGCAACAGTCATAACTGATACACAAACTGAACAACATACACACACTGAAACAGTCATAACTGATGCACAAACTGCACAACATACACACTGAAACAGTCATAACTGATGCACAAACTGAACAACATACACACTGAAACAGTCATAACTGATGCACAAACTGAACAACACATACACACACTGAAACAGTCATAACTGATACACAAACTGCACAACACATACACACTGAAACAGTCATAACTGATGCACAAACTGCACAACATACACACACTGAAACAGTCATAACTGATACACAAACTGAACAACATACACACTGCAACAGTCATAACTGATACACAAACTGAACAACATACACACACTGAAACAGTCATAACTGATGCACAAACTGCACAACATACACACTGAAACAGTCATAACTGATGCACAAACTGAACAACATACACACTGAAACAGTCATAACTGATGCACAAACTGAACAACACATACACACTGAAACAGTCATAACTGATGCACAAACTGCACAACATACACACACTGAAACAGTCATAACTGATACACAAACTGAACAACATACACACTGCAACAGTCATAACTGATACACAAACTGAACAACATACACACACTGAAACAGTCATAACTGATGCACAAACTGCACAACATACACACTGAAACAGTCATAACTGATGCACAAACTGAACAACATACACACTGAAACAGTCATAACTGATGCACAAACTGAACAACACATACACACACTGAAACAGTCATAACTGATACACAAACTGAACAACATACACACTGCAACAGTCATAACTGATGCACAAACTGCACAACACACACACACCGAAACAGTCATAACTGATACACAAACTGAACAACACACACACTGAAACAGTCATAACTGATACACAAACTGCACAACACACACACTGAAACAGTCATAACTGATACACAAACTGCACAACATACACACTGAAACAGTCATAACTGATGCACAAACTGAACAACATACACACTGAAACAGTCATAACTGATGCACAAACTGAACAACACATACACACTGAAACAGTCATAACTGATGCACAAACTGAACAACATACACACACTGAAACAGTCATAACTGATGCACAAACTGAACAACATACACACACTGAAACAGTCATAACTGATGCACAAACTGAACAACATACACACACTGAAACAGTCATAACTGATGCACAAACTGCACAACATACACACTGAAACAGTCATAACTGATACACAAACTGAACAACACACACACACTGAAACAGTCATAACTGATGCACAAACTGCACAACATACACACACTGAAACAGTCATAACTGATACACAAACTGAACAACACACACACACTGACACAGTCAGAACTGATGCACAAACTGAACAACATACACACACTGACACAGTCAGAACTGATGCACAAACTGAACAACACATACACACTGACACAGTCAGAACTGATGCACAAACTGAACAACACACACACACTGAAACAGTCATAACTGATACACAAACTGAACAACATACACACACTGAAACAGTCATAACTGATACACAAACTGAACAACACACACACACTGAAACAGTCATAACTGATGCACAAACTGAACAACACACACACACTGAAACAGTCATAACTGATGCACAAACTGAACAACACATACACACCGAAACAGTCAGAACTGATGCACAAACTGAACAACACACACACACTGAAACAGTCAGAACTGATGCACAAACTGAACAACATACACACTGAAACAGTCATAACTGATGCACAAACTGAACAACACACACACACTGAAACAGTCATAACTGATGCACAAACTGAACAACATACACACTGAAACAGTCATAACTGATGCACAAACTGAACAACACACACACACCGAAACAGTCATAACTGATACACAAACTGAACAACATACACACTGAAACAGTCATAACTGATGCACAAACTGCACAACACACACACACTGAAACAGTCATAACTGATGCACAAACTGAACAACATACACACTGAAACAGTCAGAACTGATGCACAAACTGAACAACACATACACACACTGAAACAGTCATAACTGATGCACAAACTGAACAACATACACACTGAAACAGTCATAACTGATGCACAAACTGAACAACACATACACACTGAAACAGTCAGAACTGATACACAAACTGAACAACATACCCAACATAAACATTCACATACACACATGAAAATGTATTCGGTCACTGAAGCGCTAACACAGACACACATAAACACCCACACCAACACACACACACACACACCCACCCACACACACACAAACACATACACACACACACACACGTGACGCAGTCCTCTCCACTTTACCCCACACTATCTCCTACACACTGTGTCCCACACAGCCACATACAGTGTCCAGACAGGACACACACAGCAGCAGTCAGGAATGACGTCAGCAGCACTCATCAGGTATATGACAGCTCTCATCTATTAAATATGCTTGTTTCCTGTAGTTCTGACCTCAATACTGACTGTAGTGACATCCATTCATCCCACACACTTCTATAGAGTCCTACAGGCATACTGACTGGGTTTGTACACTATGTTACAGAGTCCTACAGGCATACTGGCTGGGTTTGTAGACTATGTTACAGAGTCCTACAGGCATACTGGCTGGGTTTGTAGACTATGTTGCAGAGTCCTGTAGGCATACTGGCTGGGTTTGTAGACTATGTTATAGAGTCCTACAGGCATACTGACTGGGTTTGTAGACTATGTTACAGAGTCCTACAGGCATACTGACTGGGTTTGTAGACTATGTTACAGAGTCCTACAGGCATACTGACTGGGTTTGTAGACTATGTTACAGAGTCCTACAGGCATACTGACTGGGTTTGTAGACTATGTTACAGAGTCCTACAGGCATACTGACTGGGTTTGTAGACTATGTTACAGAGTCCTACAGGCATACTGACTGGGTTTGTAGACTATGTTATAGAGTCCTACAGGCATACTGACTGGGTTTGTAGACTATGTTATAGAGTCCTACAGGCATACTGACTGGGTTTGTAGACTATGTTATAGAGTCCTACAGGCATACTGACTGGGTTTGTAGACTATGTTACAGAGTCCTACAGGCATACTGGCTGGGTTTGTAGACTATGTTATAGAGTCCTACAGGCATACTGACTGGGTTTGTACACTATGTTACAGAGTCCTACAGGCATACTGACTGGGTTTGTACACTATGTTATAGAGTCCTACAGGCATACTGGCTGGGTTTGTAGACTATGTTATAGAGTCCTGTAGGCATACTGACTGGGTTTGTACACTATGTTACAGAGTCCTACAGGCATACTGACTGGGTTTGTAGACTATGTTACATAGTCCTACAGGCATACTGGCTGGGTTTGTAGACTATGTTATAGAGTCCTACAGGCATACTGACTGGGTTTGTAGACTATGTTACAGAGTCCTACAGGCATACTGACTGGGTTTGTAGACTATGTTACAGAGTCCTACAGGCATAATGGCTGGGTTTGTAGACTATGTTATAGAGTCCTACAGGCATACTGGCTGGGTTTGTAGACTATGTTATAGAGTCCTACAGGCATACTGACTGGGTTTGTAGACTATGTTACAGAGTCCTACAGGCATACTGGCTGGGTTTGTAGACTATGTTATAGAGTCCTGTAGGCATACTGGCTGGGTTTGTAGACTATGTTACAGAGTCCTACAGGCATACTGGCTGGGTTTGTACAATATGTTAGTGGGTTATCTGTTTGAATGGGGTTTTGCATTAAACATAGCAGTTTCTCTATTTTGGCCCCCTGACTCCAAGACACCTCTGTATTTGTGAAATAATTGGAGCACATTCTTCTTGTTACCAGTTCTCTCTCTCTCTCTCTGTCAGTTTCTTTTAAAATGTATATTTTTCATACTGCAGTTGGGAGATGGCACCTCCATTGTAAACTTTGACAGTGCTTCTCCTCCCTTCTTGACGGTCTTGGATGTCAAAGATTTTAGAAATGGACAGATTTGATAACAACTGTGAGAGGAGGGAAGGGGAAGGAAACTTGTCTTCCACAGACTGTGAGGAGGATAAGGTGAGGGCTGACGCTGTGGAGGTGGAGGGAAGGAATGAGGAAGGACCCTGTGAAGGTGGAGGGAGGGAACGTGGAAGGACTCTGTGGAGGTGGAGGGAGGGAACGAGGAAGGACTCTGTGGAGGTGGAGGGAGGGAACGTGGAAGGACGCTGTGGAGGTGGAGGGAGGGAACGAGGAAGGACTCTGTGGAGGTGGAGGGAGGGAACGTGGAAGGACTCTGTGGACGTGGAGGGAGGGATCGTGGAAGGACTATGTGGAGGTGGCGGGAGGGATGAGGAATGACTCTGTGGAGGTGGAGGGAGGGAACGAGGAAGGACTCTGTGGAGGTGGAGGGAGGGAACGTGGAAGGATTCTGTGCAGGTGGAGGGAGGCAAGAGGAAGGAATCTGTGGAGGTGAATGGAGGGAACAAGGAAGGACTCTGTGGAGGAAGAGAACATGGAAGGATTCTGTGGAGGTGGAGGGAGGGAATGAGGAAGGACTATGTGCAGGTGGAGGGAGGTAACGAGAGAGGAATCTGTGGAGGTGGAGGGTGGGAATGAGGGATGATGCTGTGGAGGTGGAGGTAGGGAAAGTTGGATGATGCTGTGGAGGTGGAGGTAGGGAACGAGGGATGATGCTGTGGAGGTAGGGAACGAGGGAGGAAGAGAGTCATAGAACAGCACACTGCTGGTCTGCTGTGACCTGATAATGTGTCATTCTTTCTCTCTGTCAGGGAAACAGAGCACCCCCCCCCCCCCCCCCCGTCTCCCCTCTCTCATGAATACCTTAAAGTAAAATCACCATCAATTAGGCTGCTTAGATATTTATATTTATCCATCAATCAGTTACAGCATCTCTCTCCATCACTGTCTCTCTCTCTCCCCCCATTTCGCCCCCCCCCCCTTTCTCTCTCTCTCTCCATCAATCAAGGTCAGATGTAATGTTAATTTGAGAACATGCTCAGAAGAGTGTAGGGCTGAGAAGGGGACGTCGTGGAGGGTTTTAATTATTCACATCTGATGTGAACCTGCTGTCATGTTGACAAATGACCAATGTCACCATTCCCATAGAGGAGCAAAGAATGAACACAAAAAATACTGGATATTCATACATGTATTCATAACATCAGATTGCTGTTACACTCCTTGTTCCAATCACTGATAACGTCACCCTCTGTTATAGTCTGCCCCTACAATAACAAGAACCCAGCCAGAACCAAGGAGCGTCGGGATTATCAGGAATTATCTCCATTCTCAACACTCCTTTTTCCCACCCCTGGAAGCCAAAACATCTCCACTTCTCTTCCTCCTGTAATGGGATGATACTGTGTAGGTGAAGGGAGGGAACGAGGGATGACACCGTGGAGGTGGATGGTGGGAACGAGGGATGTTACTGTGGAGGTGGAGGGTGGGAGCGAGGGATGATGCTGTGGAGGTGAAGGGAGGGAATGAGGGATGATGCTGTGGAGGTGAAGGGAGGGACGAGGGATGATGCTGTGGAAGTAGAGGGTGGGAACGAGGGATGATGCTGTGGAGGTGAAGGGAGGGACGAGGGATGATGCTGTGGAGGTGAAGGGAGGGACGAGGGATGATGCTGTGGAGGTGGAGGTAGGGAACGAGGGATGATGCTGTGGAGGTAGAGGGTGGGAACGAGGGATGATACTGTGGAGGTGGAGGGTGGGAACAAGGGATGATGCTGTGGAGGTGAAGGGAGGGGTCGAGGGATGACACCGTGGAGGTGGAGAGTGGGAGCGAGGGATGATGCTGTGGAGGTGGAGGGTGGGAGCGAGGGATGATGCTGTGGAGGTGAAGGGAGGGAATGAGGGATGATGCTGTGGAGGTGAAGGGAGGGAACGAGGGATGATGCTGTGGAGGTGAAAGGAGGGAATGAGGGATGATGCTGTGGAGGTGAAGGGAGGGAACGAGGGATGATGCTGTGGAGGTAGAGGATGGGAACGAGGGATGATGCTGTGGAGGTGAAGGGAGGGCACGAGGGATGATGCTGTGGAGGTAGAGGATGGGAACGAGGGATGATGCTGTGGAGGTGGAGGGTGGGAACGAGGGATGATGCTGTCGAGGTGGATGGTGGGAACGAGGGATGACACCATGGAGGTGGATGGTGGGAACGAGGGATGATGCTGTGGAGGTGGAGGGTGGGAACGAGGGATGATGCTGTGGAGGTGGAGGGTGGGAACGAGGGATGATACTGTGGAGGTGAAGGGAGGGAACGAGGGATGACACTGTGGAGGTGGATGGTGGGAGCGAGGGATGATACTGTGGAGGTGAAGGGAGGGACGAGGGATGATACTGTGGAGGTGAAGGGAGGGACGAGGGATGATGCTGTGGAGGTGGAGGTAGGGAACGAGGGATGATACTGTGGAGGTGAAGGGAGGGACGAGGGATGATGCTGTGGAGGTGAAGGACAGGGGTTGCTCTCCGCTTTTGTGATGGAGCGGGACTGGGGAGGCGCACTGAAGGCCTGGGCGTGGAGCCGGCACAGGTGGTATCGGACTGGTGACACGTACTTCAGGGAGAGTGTGGGGAGCTGGCACAGGACGTACCGGACTGGGGAGGCGCACTGGAGTCCAGATGTGTGGAGCCGGCACAGGTTTCACCAGACTGCTAACCGGATCCTCTGGTCGAATGTTGAGCAGAACACACTTGCACAACATCTCTCTCATCTCTCAACTTCTCCATTGCCTCCCTGACGGTCTCTGGCTCTTGCCCCGGCTCGACCGGCTACCCCTTGTGCTCCCCCCAAAAAATCTTGGGGTTGTCCTTGGGCTTTCTGTGGCCGCGAAGGAAGGGTTTCGCATCCACCCATCACTTCTTCACATGTCCAAAACACCTTTCCCTTTTAGGCACGCTGCTTGGTCCTGGTTTGGTGGGATATTCTGTCACGTTTGTTGAAATGAGTGGACCAAGGCGCAGCGTGTGTAGAGTTCCTCATTACCTTTAATAGTGAAACTTACAACAAAACAACAAAGAATAACAAACATGCAGTCACGGAGCACAACAAAGCACTAACCTAAACAATATCCCACAACCAGGGTGGGAACAATAGGCTTCCTAAATATGATCCTCTAATTGGGAACCATACAAAACCACCAACATAGAAATACACATTCTAGAACACCCCCCTAGTCACACCCTGACCTAAACCACTATAGAGAATCCAAGGGCTCTCTATGGTCAGGGCGTGACACAAGCACTGCTACTTTGCATATCACAACTCTGAGACACCCTCAGAGAGTGAGGTCACGGCCAAGGTCTGTCATTATCTGGAGAAATTAGGGTGAAGTGCCTTTCTCAAGGGCACATCAACAGATTTTTCACCTTCTCAGCTCGGGATTCGAACTAGAGACCTTTCTACCTGGATGCATGTTTTGACATGCATGTGTAAATACTGTAACTGAGCCACATGCAATACCTACAGAGTTTCACTAGACTCTACAATAATATGTACTCATCTCTCTTCAACCAAAAGATTACAGGAGACAGGATGGAATAATCATTTGATAGTCCTTTCCAAAAACCCAGCATCTCACCAGTCAGAATCTTAAACCAAAAAGATAATTTAATGGATGCCCTGCTTTCAGAATTACAGGCTGCTTTCCAAAATGTCAAGCTGCCTCTCTGATTTTCCTTGGTCATGCAGAGGTGTATAGACTGTTCCTGCCGCCCCCAATGCAAATAATATTTTTTATTTCTTTCTGAATTATGTAAAAACTCAGAAATGCTTATTACAGTTTTTTCCAACTGCTTACACACAAAATCTTTCATTCAAAGTGCAAAACTACACACCAAATATCCAAAACCAGAAGCTATTTCTCAGCCTTTGTCAATTGCATAAAACACTTTTCAAAACACTACACATAATTCTCTACCTAAAACACAAAAATCTAACAGGAAGTGACTTGCTTTCCTTTTCCAAACACAACCAATCAAAATGCTACACTTATTCACCAGGTCACAAACACACTCCTCACATGTGCAAACACTAATAGCTTAACCAATCACTGCTTTACTGTAGTATAGGCCTATAAATAGGTCAAAGGTCAGATTACCTGTTTTGAACAATGGATGCCAACAATGGACAGAGAGCAAGAGGAGTAGGAGGAAGAGGAAGAAGAGGGCAAAGAAGAGAAGGAAGGAGAGCCATCTCTGATGAGATTAGGGCAACACTTGTTGATCATGTGATCAACCACGGTTTGACCATGAGAGAGGCTGGACTGAGAGTCCAGCCCAACTTGAGTCGATTTACAGTGGCATCCATAATTCGAACCTTCAGAAATGAGAACAGGTATGCAACTATCTAATGACTATACTATGACTGCATAGTATTACATAAACATTTGTAACTCTAAGTCATCCATTTACTGAACTGCACTGATTGAATGAGGTTGGTTATCATGCTGTACTACATTTTTTTGTACATTGTTTACAGTTCCTATGCTGAACACACACTGTGTTTGAATTCTGTACAGAGTGGAAAGGCAAAGACATCATGGAGGACGAGGACGCTTGTTTACAGATGTACAAGAGACTGCAATTATAAATAAGGTTTTGGCCAACAATGCATTTAGGATTTGAGAGATTAGAGAGCGTATCTTGAATATTGACACCATATTTAACAACATCAATGCTGTAAGCCTGTCGACCACACAGCGCATCCTCCAACGGCACCGAGTGACAATGAAACAACTTTACAAGGTGCCATTTGAGAGAAACTCTGACAGAGTCAAGAATATGCGACATGACTTTGTAGAGGTATGTATGCAACACTACTTCCAGTTCTTCAGACATACCATATTTACTCATCTGTATATCCTTTTGTCTGTTACAGAGAGTATTGGAGCTGGATGCCCATGTAATTCGCCGTGAATTTATTTATGTGGATGAGGTTGGCTTCAACCTCACCAAAACCAGGCACCGCGGAAGAAATGTAATAGGACAGAGGGCAATTACCAATGTCCCTGGACAGCGTGGGGGTAATATAACTATGTGTGCTGCCATCACTCAGAACGGGGTCCTCCATCACAATGCCACACTGGGTCCGTACAACACCGGCCATATGCTCACTTTTCTGGATGCAATTTACACAATGCTTGTCCCTGATCCAGATCAGGAGCCTGCTAGATTTGTGGTTTTATGGGACAATGTTAGTTTTCACCGGGCTGTTCTGGTCCAAAACTGGTTTGCCACCCATCCACACTTTGTAGTTTTGTACCTACCCCCATATTCACCTTTTCTAAATCCCATAGAGGAATTATTCTCAGCCTGGCGCTGGAAAGTGTATGATCGCCAACCCTATGCCCGCATGACGCTTCTCCAGGCAATGGAGGACACATGTGGGGACATAGAGGTTGCCTCTGTCCAAGGTTGGATACGCCATGCTAGGAGATACTTCCCTCCATGTGGGGACATAGAGGTTGCCTCTGTCCAAGGTTGGATACGCCATGCTGGGAGATACTTCCATCGATGTTTGGCAAGAGAAAACGTATCTTGTGATGTGGACAAAGTATTGTGGCCAGACCCAGGTGACTCCGCCCCCCCCCCCCCCCCCCCCCCCCCCCGCCAATTCCTGGACTGCCCCCCCCCCCCCCCCCCCCGGGACCCCACACACACACAATTGTATTGAAATGTAGATATAAGCCTATGAAAGACCAAAGAGCTTTAGATTTAGAACAACAGTGTTTACATGGTATATCCAGAAATGTACTATTATGAAAGACCAAAGAGCTTTAGATTTAGAACAACAGTGTTTACATGGTATATCCAGAAATGTACTATTATGAAAGACCAAAGAGCTTTAGATTTAGAACAACAGTGTTTACATGGTATATCCAGAAATGTACTATTATGAAAGACCAAAGAGCTTTAGATTTAGAACAACAGTGTTTACATGGTATATCCAAAAATGTACTATTATGAAAGCAGTGTTTGCCTTTTGATGCAAATGCTTCATTCTGACATGTGTTTATGGCATTTTGAATGCAGTGTTACATTTTGAAGGAGATGTGAGGCATTTTGCATTTTGTGTGTGCAGTTTTGGGAATTGTGTGTAGATATTTGAAAAAAGGAGAAACTGTAATAATTTTATCTTGTTGTCTAGTGCATTAGGCATAGAACTCTCTACCTGTTACACACAACGTGCTTGACCTCAGCTCAGAGGAAATTATGATTATGGCTGATACAAAATGTAAAACGGAACAGAACAGAAGAATTCTCGCCAAAGGTGTGTTTGCATTGTGAGAAGACAAAAAAAAGTCATTTAATCATGAATAAGACAGAAAGGAAAACAATGGTGGAATTGCAGACGTATCTATTTACGCCCTCACCACGACGCTGGCCTGAGTGGCAATTGCCTGGAAATTGCTATTTTATTTGAAAGGTCTGCCGGAACAATTCTCTGGGTGTAATGGTTTATTGTTCCGATGCCCTGCTTTCAGAATTACAGGCCGCTTTCCAAAATGTCAAGCTGCCTCTCTGATTTTCCTTGGTCAGAGGTGTATTGACTGTTCCTGCCGCCCCCAATGCAAATAATATGTGTTTATTTCTTTCAGAATAATGTAAAAAATGTATTAATAAGCATTTCTGAGTTATCTTAGACAGGCTGTCTTGTTTGTAGGGTGGTAAAAGACAACTGAGACTAAATTATAGTTATTATTGATTCTCACAAACTTTTTGCTTATCATATGTTTCTAGTTTCATGTTTGAATATCACGTGCACAAGTACAATGAAATGCCTGTCTTGCAAGCTCCAAACCCAACAATGCAGTAATCAATAAGAATTGAACACTACAAATAACATAAGGTAGAACAAAAACACACAAGAAATGAAAATAAGAAGAACACAAGACAGTAAGAAGTTATATACAGGGTCAGTTCCAATACCATATTTACAATGTGCAGGGATACTGGAGTGAAAGAGGTAGATATGTAAATATGAGTGTGTGTGCTTGTGTGTAGAGTCACTATAAATGTGTGTGTGTGTGTGTGTGTGTGTGTCCAACAAGCTGTTCTCACCATCCCCAGTAGAGCTATACTAGGCCTATACTTTTCCATTTGGAGAGTGAGAAGGCAGTGTTTCCAGCATGTGAATATGCATGACGCAGGAATACTCTGCTGGCTCTGAATAGCCAGAGGGAATTGCCATGTGTTCACAGAGATGCAGATAATATTTTTACAGAGCAAACCACAGCTGTTTTTTTTTGTGGTCAGGATAAAGTCACGGCCCAAATCATGGTACAGTATATGGACATCAGCTGCTATTGGTTTTAACTCAATGGAATTGCTACAATGAGGCGAGGGGCGAAGATCCTCCACTAGCCAAGTGACTGACAGTGATTTACAGCACATGGTAATCCCTATCCTGTCAATTCCCAGGAGCACAATTCCCAGACTGCCTTACTCCCACCATCACTTCTCTTCTACCATCCCTATCGACCTGCTTGCCTCTATAAAAGTCCACCAACGTCACTAAAAAAGGCAGAGGTCTTCAGGAAAACATATGTTGAATGGTGTGGTAAAGCTGAAAGCTCCATTTCATATCCACTAATAATACAGGTAAGGTTTACTGTTGCTCACTCTATCAATCTTTATTTTTCATGAGAGGGTTTACGGCTTTTCAGACTTGATGTATCGGTACCGCTTGTTGTGAGGAAGCAGAGAGAGCAGTCTGTGGCCTGGGTGGCTGGAGTCTTCCTTTCACACCGCCTGGTATAGAGGTCCTGGATGGCAGGGAGCTCGGCCCCAGTGATGCACTGGCCTGTCCGCACCACTGTCTGTAGCGCCATGCGATCGAGGGCGGTGCTGTTGCCATAACAAGCAGTGATGTAGCCAGTCAAGATTCTCTCAAATAGTGCAGCTGAAGAACTTTTCAGCCTCCTGAGAGGGAAGAGGCGCTGTCGCACCTTCTTCACAACTGTGCGTGTGTGGACCTTTTCAAGTCCTTGGTGACATTGACATCGAGGAACTTGAAGCTGCAGCTCTGTCGATGTGAACGGGGACATGCCCGCCCACCTGTTGCCACAAGAAAAGGGCAACCAGTGAAGAACAAACACCCTTGTAAATACAACCCATATTTATGTTTATTTATTTTCCCTTGTGTTCTTTAACCATTTGCACATTATTACAACACTGTATTCAGACATAATATGACATTTGAATTGTCTTTATTCTTTTGGAACTTCTGTGAGTGTAAAGTTTACTGTTCATTTGTATTGTTTATTTCACTTTTGTTTATTATCTACTTCACTTACATTGGCAATGTTAACATGTTTTTCCCATGCCAATAAAGCCCTTACATTGAAATTGAATTGAATTGAGACAGAAGCAGAAAGCGAGAGTAAGAGTGAGTGAGAGTGACAGAGAGACAGAGAGACAGAGAGACAGATATTAGGAGATGAGTGGAGGAGATGTAGACAGAGAAAGCAGAAAGTCGGGAATGAGGAACAGACAGGAGAGTAAAAGAGAAAGGGAGAGATAAAAGGTTAAGAGATAAATAAAGGGTGATTAGAGCCGACTCATCACTCCCCCTTCTCTCTCTCCCCCTATCTTAGACATGCTGTCTTGTTGTCTAGTGCATTAGGCATAGAACTCTCTACCTGTTACACACAATGTGCATGACCTCAGCTCAGAGGAAATGATGATACAAAATGTAAAACGGAACAGAACAGAAGGATTCTCGCCAAAGGTGTGTTTGCATTGTGAGAAGACAAAAAAAGTAATTTAATCATGAATAAGACAGAAAGGAAAACAATGGTGGTATTGCAGACATATCTATTTACGGCCTCACCACGACGCTGGCCTGAGTGGCAATTGCCTGGAAATTGCTATTTTATTTAAAAGGTCTGCCGGAAACAATCCTTTGGGTGTAAGGGTTTATTGTGTTCCGATGGCCAGGTTGAAATAAAGTGGATTTGATTTGTGTGTCCTTTTCAGACTGGAACATCCATTATGGTTAATGTAGGGAGAGGGATGAGGTGGCAAACTGGGACATCCATTATGGTTAATGTAGGAAGAGGGATGAGGTGGCAGACTGGAACATCCATTATGGTTAATATAGGGAGAGGGATGAGGTGGCAAACTGGAACATCCATTATGGTTAATGTAGGGAGAGGGATGAGGTGGCAAACTGGGACATCCATTATGGTTAATGTAGGAAGAGGGATGAGGTGGCAAACTGGAACATCCATTATGGTTAATGTAGGAAGAGGGATGAGGTGGCAGACTGGAACATCCATTATGGTTAATGTAGGAAGAGGGATGAGGTGGCAAACTGAGACATCCATTATGGTTAATGTAGGAAGAGGGATGAGGTGGCAGACTGGAACATCCATTATGGTTAATGTAGGAAGAGGGATGAGGTGGCAAACTGAGACATCCATTATGGTTAATGTAGGAAGAGGGATGAGGTGGCAGACTGGAACATCCATTATGGTTAATGTAGGAAGAGGGATGAGGTGGCAAACTGGAACATCCATTATGGTTAATGTAGGGAGAGGGATGAGGTGGCAGACTGGAACATCCATTATGGTTAATGTAGGAAGAGAGATGAGGTGGCAGACTGGAACATCCATTATGGTTAATGTAGGAAGAGGGATGAGGTGGCAGACTGGAACATCCATTATGGTTAATGTAGGAAGAGGGATGAGGTGGCAGACTGGAACATCCATTATGGTTAATGTAGGAAGAGGGATGAGGTGGCAAACTGGGACATCCATTATGGTTAATGTAGGAAGAGGGATGAGGTGGCAAACTGGGACATCCATTATGGTTAATGTAGGAAGAGAGATGAGGTGGCAGACTGGAACATCCATTATGGTTAATGTAGGAAGAGGGATGAGGTGGCAAACTGGGACATCCATTATGGTTAATGTAGGAAGAGAGATGAGGTGGCAGACTGGAACATCCATTATGGTTAATGTAGGAAGAGGGATGAGGTGGCAAACTGGGACATCCATTATGGTTAATGTAGGAAGAGAGATGAGGTGGCAAACTGGGACATCCATTATGGTTAATGTAGGAAGAGAGATGAGGTGGCAAACTGGAACATCCATTATGGTTAATGTAGGAAGAGGGATGAGGTGGCAGACTGGAACATCCATTATGGTTAATGTAGGAAGAGGGATGAGGTGGCAAACTGGAACATCCATTATGGTTAATGTAGGAAGAGGGATGAGGTGGCAGACTGGAACATCCATTATGGTTAATGTAGGAAGAGGGATGAGGTGGCAGACTGGAACATCCATTATGGTTAATGTAGGAAGAGGGATGAGGTGGCAGACTGGAACATCCATTATGGTTAATGTAGGAAGAGGGATGAGGTGGCAGACTGGAACATCCATTATGGTTAATGTAGGAAGCGGGATGAGGTGGCAAACTGGAACATCCATTATGGTTCATGTAGGAAGAGGGATGAGGTGGAAAACTGGGACATCCATTATCGTTAATGTAGTAAGAGGGATGAGGTGGCAAACTGGGACATCCATTATGGTTCATGTAGGAAGAGGGATGAGGTGGCAAACTGGGACAGGAAGTGGTAATTTCCTGTTTAGTGAATAATTCCATTTGAGGAAAAGGTGGAAAAACCAGTTAGTTAGTTTGTTCATTTGTTAATTAGTTTGTTACTTAGTTAGCTAGATATAACTGATTTATATCAACTTTATACCAACTACAAACACAGTGTATATGGTAGTCCACATGGACTAGTGCAGTACACAGGGAAAAGGGTTTGATTTGGACCAGGCCTTTAGAATCATTATCTCATGTGCAGCCAGTAGATCCAAAATGAAGGCAGAAACAACCATCATTACATTTCACTTCACAACTTCCTGCTACTTACAACTTAACACTGACAGCACTCATTAAAGGTTTTTTTTAGCTTAAAACTTTGATTCACCTCTTACTCCCCCTCTCCTCTTTCTTCCATTCTCTCTCCCTTATCCACCCCCAGGACTGCAACTAAAGCAGAATAACTAACGACAGAGAATGATAGATGAGAGGAGGAGTGAGAAAATGAAAGAGGGAGAGATATACAACTCAATGCATCGCCGAAAAGCCTGTTTCTCTCCTCTCTTTCCTTTCTTTCTTACTTCCCTTTTCTCTCACCCGCTCTATCTTTTTGGAGGAACTGAAAAATTCAGAGAAAGTAAATGGAGTTTAGATTAAAATTTTAAATGATTGATGGAGAGAGAGAGAGAGAGAGAGAGAGAGAGAGAGAGAGAGAGAGAGAGAAAGACAGATAGATAAAGAGAGAGACAGAAAGATACCGAGAGAGAGAGAGAGAGAGAGAGAGAGAGAGAGAGAGAAAGACAGATAGATAAAGAGAGAGACAGAAAGATACAGAGAGAGAGAGAGAGAGAGAGAAAGACATATAGATAAAGAGAGAGACAGAAAGATACCGAGAGAGAAAGAGAAAGACAGACAGATACAGAGAGAAAGAGAGAAACAGACAAATACACAGAGAGAGTCAGATACAGAGAGAGAAAGAGAGAAACAGACAAATACAGAGAGAGAAAGAGAGAGACAGACAGATACAGAGAAAGAGAGAAACAGACAGATACAGAGAGAGAAAGAGAGAGACAGATACAGAGAAAGACAGAAACAGACAGATACAGAGAGAAAGAGAAAGAGAGAGACAGACAGATACAGAGAGAGAGACAGATACAGAGAGAGAAGATAAAGACAGACAGATACAGAGAGAGACAGACAGATAGAGAAAGAGAGAGACATACAGATACAGAGAGAGAAAGAGAGAGACAGACAGATACAGAGAGAGACAGACAGATACAGAGAGAGAAAAATAGACAGACAGATACAGAGAAAGAGAGAGAGACAGACAGACAGATACAGAGAAAGAGAGAGAGAGACAGACAGACAGATACAGAGAAAGAGAGAAACAGACAGATACAGAGCGAGAAAGAGAGACAGACAGATACAGAGAGAAAGAGATTGACAGACAGATACAGAGAGAGAAATAGAGAGACAGACAGATACAGATAGAAAAAGAGAGAGACAGATACAGAGAGAGAAATAGAGAGACAGACAGATACAGAGAGAGAAAGAGAGAGACAGACAGATACAGAGAGAGAAATAGAGAGACAGACAGATACAGATAGAAAAAGAGAGAGACAGACAGATACAGAGAGAGAAAGAGAGAGAGAAGCAGATACAGAGAGAAAGAGAGAGACAGACAGATACAGAGAGAGAAAGAGAGACAGACAGATACAGAGAGAGAAATAGAAAGAGAGAGACAGACAGATACAGAGAGAGAGAGAGAGAGACATACACAGAGAGAAAGAGAAATAGAGAGACAGACAGATACAGATAGAAAAAGAGAGAGACAGACAGACAGATACAGAGAGAGAAAGAGAGAGAGAAGCAGATACAGAGAGAAAGAGAGAGACATACAGATACAGAGAGAGAAAGAGAGACAGACAGATACAGAGAGAGAAATAGAAAGAGAGAGACAGACAGATACAGAGAGATAGAGAGACAGACATATACAGAGAGAGAAAGAGAGAGACAGACAGATACAGAGAGAGAAAGAGAGAGACAGACAGATACAGAGAGAGAAAGAGAGAGACAGACAGATACAGATAGAGAAAGAGAGAGACAGACAGATACAGAGAGAGAAAGAGAGAGAGACAGATACAGAGAGAAAGAGAGAGACAGACAGACAGATACAGAGAGAGAAAGAGAGAGACAGACAGATACAGAGAGAGAAATAGAAATAGAGAGACATACAGATACAGAGAGAAAGAGAGAAACAGAGATACAGAGAGAGAAAGAGAGAGAGAGATATACAGAGAGAGAAAGAGAGAGACAGACAGATAGAGAGAGAGAAAGAGAGAGAGAGAGAGATACAGAGAGAGAAAGAGAAAGAGAGAGAGAGAGACAGACAGACAGACAGACAGACAGACAGATACAGAGGGAAAGAGAGACAGACAGATACAGTGAGAGAAAGAGAGACAGACAGATACAGAGAGAGAAAGAGAAAGAGAGAGACAGGCAGATAGAGAGATATAGAGACAAACAGATACAGATAGAAAGAGAGACAGACAGCTACAGAGAAAGAGAGAGACAGACAGATACAGAGAGAAAGAGAGACAGACAGATACAGTGAGAGAAAGAGAGACAGACAGATACAGAGAGAGAAGGAGAGACAGACGGATACAGAGAGAAAGAGAGACAGACAGATACAGAGAGAAAGAGAGACAGACAGATACAGTGATAGAAAGAGAGACAGACAGATACAGAGAGAGAAAGAGAGACAGACAGATACAGAGAGAAAGAGAGACAGACAGATACAGAGAGAAAGAGAGACAGACAGATACAGTGATAGAAAGAGAGACAGACAGATACAGAGAGAGAAAGAGAAAGAGAGAGACAGGCAGATAGAGAGATATAGAGACAGACAGATACAGAGAGAAAGAGAGACAGACAGATACAGAGAGAGAGACAGATACAGAAAGAGAAAGAGAGAGACAGACAGATACAGAGAGAAAGAGAGACAGACAGATACAGAGAGAGAGAGACAGATACAGAGAGATAAAGAGAAAGAGAGCGACAGACAGATAGAGATATAGAGACAGATACAGAGAAAGAGAGAGACAGACAGATACAGAGAGAGACAGAGAGACAGACAGAGAGACAGACAGATACAGAGAAAGAGAGAGAGAGAGAGAGAGAGAGGAGTAGGAGAAGAGCAGAGGAGGAGTGACATAGAGCCATTCATACTGTACAGTCGTGGCCAAAGGTTTTGAGAATGACACAAATATTAATTTCCACAAAGTTTGCTGCTTCAATGTCTTCAGATATTTTTGTCAGATGTTACTATGGAATACAGAAGTATAATTACAAGCATTTCATAAGACCTCTGCAATCCGCCCTGGCATGCTGGCAATTAACTTCTGGGCCGCATCCTGACTGATGGCAGCCCATCCTTGCATCCATCCAGTCCAATCCCTGTACCTTTTGCAGAATATCAGTCTGTCCTTGATGTTTTTCCTGGAGAGAAGTGGCTTCTTTTCTGCTCTTCTTGACATCAGGCCATCCTCCAAAAGTCTTCGCCTCACCATGCGTGCAGATGCACTCACACCTGCCTGCTGCCATTCCTGAGCAAGCTCTGTACTGGTGGTGCCCCGATCCCGCAGCTGAATCAACTTTAGGAGACGGTCCTGGCACTTGCTGGACTTTCTTGGGCGACCTGAAGCCTTCGGCACAACAATTGAACCGCTCTCCTTGAAGTTCTTGATGATCTGATAAATGGTTGATTTAGGTGCAATCTTACTCGCAGCAATATCCTTGCCTGTGAAGTCCTTTTTGTGCAAAACAATGATGACGGCACGTGTTTCCTTGCATGCAACCATGGTTGACAGTGGAAGAACAATGATTCCAAGCACCACTCTCCTTTTGAAGCTTCCAGTCTGTTGTTCGAACTCAATCAGCATGACAGAGTGATCTCCAGCCTTGTCTTCGTCAACGCTCACACCTGTGTTAACGAGAGAATTACTGACATGATGTCAGCTGGTCCTTTTGTGGCAGGGCTGAAATGCAGTGGAAATGTTTTTGGGGGATTCGGTTAAGTTGCATGACAAAGAGGGACTTTGCAATTAATTGCAATTCATCTGGTCACTCTTCATAACGTTCTGGAGTATATGCAAATTGCCATCATACAAACTGAGGCAGCAGATTTGGTGAAAATGAATATTTGTGTCATTCTCAAAACTTTTGGCCACAACTGTAGAGCCTGGATGGATGGATGGATTGTGTTCTTTCTGTCAGAGTAACGTCTTGCAGAAAGTGATTGGTTCCCTGACTGACGTACAGCTCCTCCAAGAAGAGACTAATATCCTGGGATGACACTAAAGACAGGACTGCTCCTCCAAGAAGAGACACTAATATCCTGGGATGACACTAAAGACAGGACTGCTCCTCCTAGAAGAGACTAATATCCTAGGATGACATTAAAGACAGGACTGCTCCTCCAAGAAGAGACTAATATCCTGGGATGACACTAAAGACAGGACTGCTCCTCCAAGAAGAGACACTAATATCCTGGGATGACACTAAAGACAGGACTGCTCCTCCAAGAAGAGACACTAATATCCTGGGATGACACTAAAGACAGGACTGCTCCTCCTCAGTTTCTCTCTGTTGTTGTGTTTAATCCACAGTTTGAAAAGTATGAGAAATAGTGCTGTCTGCAAGTTACAAATAATTAAAAAAAATATGAGCTGGCGCACACCCAGAAAAATGATTTTGTGTGGAGGTGCTGACTTGGTGATTTACCCAATAAATGACTAAGAGTTTATATGTGGAGTGTGTGACGCTCTTTATTTGCAAGTTACAGAGAGACAATAACGTAAACATATACTGTAAATACAGTATGTGAATATACTGTATAGAATGGTTTTTTTTTACATTTTGTGTTATTCTCGATAGTTGTTAAATGCATTGTATCCACATTTGTGGTTGTATTGTGTTTTTGAATTGTCAAATAAATCAAACACAAACTAAATAAAGTGGGCTAAATATAAATAGAATTGCTAGAACCGGCATCCCCATTCAAGTCAATGAGACATACTGGTGCACTGGACATAGAATCAGGAATTCTATTTCTATCTCTTGATCATGTATCATACCTGTATTGTATTGTAACATGCGGTCGGTACATGTACAGTCTTCGTGGCCAAATATATTCCTCTGCTGCCACCTGCTGTTTCTATGTATAGATAGAAACAGCATATTATATCCATATATACAACCTCCTTGGCCTTAGAAAATACAGAGTAGGGTATCAGCTGACCCTACCCCAATCCTAACCTTAACCATTTTGGGGAAAATGCAAAATTGACCCAAGATCAGTGCCCAGGGGAAACTTCCCCCCAGAGCTGTAAAGACTCTGCTGCCCCCTCTGTGTTCATGTATTAGTGCTCCTCTCACTAGTTTCACTGTGACAATGCAGGCCAGACGGGCTCCCCCTTCTGTTGCAGTTCAGCTTGTGCTACTCAGTGTAGGATAGGGTGCGTTCCAATAACATCTCCCTTCTCCTGAAGTGTACACTTGTTCACTAGTTCCCACAAATCCCCCCCACCACCACCACACACAAAAAAATGTATACTACTATCACTTTTCATACCCTTTTTACATGTATTTCGTGAATTGACCACTTAGGGGCACCATTGTAACATGAACGGTATGCGTAATTGTATGCCATGCGTAATGGTGCTAGAGGGGTCATGTTACAAATACATCGTTATTTACCTGAATTTAATGACAACGAATCATTGTGTTATCAACATGATACAATTGAGTCCTTTCCGACACAACAAAACAACCTCCTAACTATTTTTGGTGAGGTCGCCATTTTGGAGACTTGAGACACCCAGCGAGCACACTGATTGGTCGATTACTTGCGGAGTCCTCATACCTGGACCCCCATCCCGTGCTAAACGGCAGCATTTCCACAGCATGCGCTTGATTAGGCTACTCAGTGAGAAAGCACCCCTTCTTAGACCACTCTTCAAGAGCCGCGCTCTTATAATGACAGCCTCAGAAAAACTCGTTGATTTCTAGCGAGGGAGGTGCTATTACGCACCAAACGAGTGTCCTATCCAATTATCTGGAAACCCGGCATGTGTTGTAATTGAATCCTTATTCCCCAACCGATTGTTATGGATGGAGGTCGAGAGAGGGGTTAGTTAGTGCCTGTTGCTCTTTCCTGGTGCAGCATGGTGCATGGGGTCTCTCGCTTTATCAGTCCTCAGGATGGGCAAATTGGAGGCATTGAAGACGCTGCGCCTCCAACAAGAATAATTCACTCGTTTTCGGAGAGACGATACGACTAGCGGATATCTTGGCTCCACCATGCAATACGTTCGCCTGGGTCAATAATTTACGCTATTTTTAGGAGGAGTTTGCCTTTATTACATGTGAAGTTCAATGCTGGAATATAATTTTTAATACGGAGTGTTTTCTTGTGTTTGGAGCGTTTTTGTGTGTGAAGAACCTGCAGAGCAACTTTTGGAACAAATTACGCATACGCAGAGGATGGTGTTTTACATGTAGAGTGAAAGTTTCGCTCTGCGCTCTGTTGGGTCATTATTGTATTACATTTTTGTATGTTTTCTGCATTGCTAACTATATTCAAGAACAAAATAGGGTTAAAGTCCTGGACTGCAGGAGAAATGGCCAGCGAACTGAAACCACGGCTTTGTATCATGACAAAGAGTGAGAACGGGTATGGGTTTCACTTGCACGGTGAGAAGGGGAAGAACGGCCAGTTCATTCGCAAAGTTGAGCCCGCGTCGTCAGCGGAAGCTTCGGGGCTGCGCCCGGGGGACCGTGTCATTGAGGTGAACGGGGGAAATGTGGAGAAAGATACGCACCATCAAGTGAGTATTGCACATCACGAACTGTCCAACTCCATCCGGTTTTCTCTGTCAGTGGTCTACATCGACATGTTTAATATGTGCCAGCAGCACACCACCCTGCATACCACTGCTGGCTTTAACCAGCAGCACACCACCCTGCATACCACTGCTGGCTTTAACCAGCAGCACACCACCCTGCATACCACTGCTGGCTTTAACCAGCAGCACACCACCCTGCATCCCACTGCTGGCTTTAACCAGCAGGACACCACCCTGCATACCACTGCTGGCTTTAACCAGCAGCACACCACCCTGCATACCACTGCTGGTTAAAGCCAGCAGCACACCACCACTGCTGGCTGGCTTCTTAAGCTAAGCAGTGTTGGTCCTGGTCAGTCCCTGGATGGGAGACCAGATGCTGCTGGAAGTGGTGTTGGAGGGCCAGTAGGAGGCACCCTTTCCTCTGGTCTAAAAATAATGCCCCAGGGCAGTCATTGGGGACATTGCCCTGTGTAGGGTGCTGTCTTTTGGATGGGATGTTAAACGGGTGTCCTGACTCTCTGTGGTCACTAAAGATCCCATGACACTTATTGTCAGAGTAGAGGTGTTAATCCTAGTGTCCTGGCTAAATTCCAAATCTAACCCTCATACCATCATTGCCACCTAACCATCCCCTGTAACTATTCCCCAGGTCGTTGCTGTAAATGAGAATGTGTTCCCAAACCCTTCCTCCCTAGTCCCTTACCCCGTGCCGCTCAGCAGTAAGTCATCACTGGCGGAGACAGACGTCTGCTGGGAGGCCTGGGACAAGGGAGACCCACTTTAGACACTTCAACAAAGAGGCTGACATGATGTAGGGTCCAGCTACTGTAGAGAGTGTTGGTGTTTCTGTCTCCCATCACCCCCTATTCCCTGTAGTTCACTACTTCATTATCATGTCAACTATCATGTTATTACTCTCATTCTCTTTCTCTCCCTATCTTACGCTTTCATCCTCTCCTTTGTTCCATTTCATTCAAAGGGCTTTATTGGCATGGGAAACATGGGTAGCCTAGTGGTTAGAGCGTTGGGCTAGTAACTGGAAGGTTGCAAGTTCAAATCCCCGAGCTGACACCCCTCTGTCGTTCTGCCCCTGAACAGGCAGTTAACCCATTGTTCCTAGACCGTCATTGAAAATAAGAATTTGTTCTTAACTGACTTGCCTAGTTAAATAAAGGTAAAATTAAATATGTTTATATTGCCAAAGCAAGTGAACTAGATAATAAACAACAGACAATATATACAATTGAAATACAATTAAAAAATGAACAGTAACACTCACAAGTTTCAAATATACACATTTCAAATGTCATATTATGGCTCTGTACAGTGTTATAATGATGTGCAATAATGATCTCCCTCTGCCCACAGGTGGTGCAGAGGATCAAGGCGGTGGAGCATGAGACCAGGCTGCTGGTGGTAGACCGGGAGACGGACGAGTACCTCCGCAGCCTGCGCCTCGTCTGCACCGAGGAGATGGCTGTCCGTCTGGGGGGACCCACCTCTGTGTCCCCTGCCTCACCCCCAGCCTCACCACCCCCCTCCTCGCCCCCGGCCTCCTCGCCCACGGCCAAGAGAGAGAACGGCTCCGTGTCCAAGCTGCCCACTACCCTGACCAGAGAGGTACCCAAGCCCACGCGAAGGTCTCCGTCGCGGGCCGCCAAGAAGGTGCGTACCCCCTCGGTTGAGACTCAATGGATGTTTACTTTGTAGGGGTGTTGTGGTGGTGGGTTAGTGCTGGACTGGAACAAAAGCTTCCACATGCACAAACACACACCAGAGACCACCAGCTGACATAGATACATGCTTTTTACACTGGAGTAGGGCTGTGTTCTTGTGTTCTTGGCTGGAACAAAATCCTGCACTCATATCTGCACATCAGATATGGACTGAAGGCTCCTGGATCAGGGGATGGTATTTCGGGGATTATGGCAGAAGTTAGGGGATGTTCGAGAGAACATACATTACTTACTTAGGCCTTTGAATTCCTTATGGAATTACACGCTTCCAATCTCTTCCAAACCCTTCTGTCCTGCACCATTCCTTCCAGGTGTTGATACATCACCCCCACTTTCTCCATGTCTTGTTCTGTGTCACCCCTCCAGCTGTTCTTGGGTCTTCTGTCCTGCACCATTCCTTCCAGGTGTTGATACGTCACCCCCACTTTCTCCATGTCTTGTTCTGTGTCACCCCTCCAGCTGTTCTTGGGTCTTCTGTCCTGCACCATTCCTTCCAGGTGTTGATACGTCACCCCACTTTCTCCATGTCTTGTTCTGTGTCACCCCTCCAGCTGTTCTTGGGTCTTCTGTCCTGCACCATTCCTTCCAGGTGTTGATACGTCACCCCACTTTCTCCATGTCTTGTTCTGTGTCACCCCTCCAGCTGTTCTTGGGTCTTCCTCTCTTGCTTTCACCCTGTGGGTTCCAGGTACGATTGAGTTCAAGGGTAGCTCAAGGGTAGCTAAACCCAAACTGCTATCTGCTATCTGCACAGTTCCATGCTGTCACCGTGTGCTGGTATTTGAATGTGGGTCAGCATTCTCTCGCTGTAGCAGCCAGACAAGCCGATGTATAACATCTGCCTTTAGTCACAGATCTAGGGTCAGTCTATCTTCCCCAAATCATAACCTTCACTATTAGGGGGAGACATACAAATTGACCTTAGATCTGTGTCTAAGGGTGACTCCATCCTATACCCGCTGAGATCTGATTACCTGGGTCTTGTTTTTTGAGCTGGCTGACTGAGCTCCAACCTGATCTGATGGCCTAGATTAGATTAGACCTGTCCTCTATTTGAAGGGAGCCCTGTCCAAGACCTGTCAACACACTGTAGTAATAATGTGTGTGTGTGTGTGTGTGTGTGTGTGTGTGTGTGTGTGTGTGTGTGTGTGTGTGTGTGTGTGTGTGTCAGATGGCAGGATTGGTTCCAGACTTCTTGTAGTTTCAATGGTCAGAAAGGCACTCAAAGGTCAAGGGTCATTACATCACAGTGGTTAGGATTCTGACCTAATGGACAATGCAGCAATTCTCCCTGTGCTTGTCAAGTACCTCAGTGACATCCTGTGGCTGTAGAAACTACTATCCACACAGTATTACAGTAGACCTCAGTGTAGAAGTGCTGGGCTAGGATCAGTTTAGTGTTTTAGATCATAATAAATAAATAACAATAAATAAGATGGATGGACAGGGGGACCTGATCCTAGATCAGCCCTCCTACTCTGTAAAGCTTTATGAATAGGGGCCCTTGGGTGAACATGTTCTGGTGAATGGTTGTATGTGCAGATGTCTGAAATATGATAGCCCTGGCTTATAGCCCCGGGCTGCAAACAGTTTGTTTTCTCAAATCTAGTTCAAGTATTGCATGTTGATTTGGAAAACATTTCCGTTGGGTCCCTGTCTTCCTGACAATCTACTCTGCATTTGTTTTCATCTGCAAGAGGAGGCTCCTTTGCTTCTGTTTCATGCATTCAACAGAACATGTGTTTTCACTTACGCTCGTCTTGCCAATTGGTGCACGATGCAGAACTCTTATTTCTACAAAAGCACTGACAAGGCGTGTGTGCATGTGGTGTATGTGTGCGTGCGTGCAGTGTGTGTGTGTGTTTAGCCTTTGCTCAGCTGCGATCGCTTTGTGAGCCGTGGAGAGAAATCCCAGCAGCCTGAGGGGCCAGAAGGCCTAACTAAGCTCAGGAAATGTATCTCCCCCCCACACCCCTCCCTCTCTCTCTCAATCTCTCTCTGCCCAAGCTTGCCTGAAGAGAACATAAAATACACAGAGACCCCAGAAACAAATCCTTTCCAAGTGGAGAGGAGGAAAGGAGAGGAAAGGAGAGGAAGGGAAAGGAAAGGAGAGGAAAGGACCGAGTTTGGGAAACCCTGCACAACAGCCAGTCAGTGGGCCAGTGTAGGGTTGTGTGGATGTCTGGAGGACACACACACTCACACTCTCATGTATGCACAGCACACATACACACACTCATGTATGCACGGCACACTCACACACTCACACTCTCATGTATGCACGGCACACTCACACACATGTATGCACGGCACACTCACACACAAATGTATGCACGGCACGCACACACACACACACACACTCATGTATGCACGGCACGCACACACACTCTCATGTATGCACGGCACACACACTCACACACGTATGCACGGCACACACACACACACACACTCATGTATGCACGGCACGCACACACACACTCTCATGTGTGCACGGCACACTCACACACATGTATGCACGGCACACTCACACACTCATGTATGCACGGCACGCACACACACACACACACACTCATGTATGCACGGCACGCACACACACTCTCATGTATGCACGCACACACACACACACACACTCATGTATGCACGGCACACACACACACTCTCATGTATGCACGGCACACACACACACACTCTTATGTGTGCACGGCACGCACACACACACACACACACACACTCATGTATGCACGGCATGCACACACACACTCTCACGTAGGACTAGGGTCCTGCAGCTGGACATGTGTATGGTAATGTGTAACAAGGTGGACGAGGAGGTGATATTTCCTGTTTCATCACAAAGGGATCAAAGTGTGTTTGTGAGATATGTGCATGCATGCGTGTGTGTCCACTCTAATCCACAGAGCTAAAATAATGTATTTATTTGTTGATATAGTTTAGTTGGTGGCCAGGACTCATTATAAAATAATAAGGGGACAGTATCCGGTCTGCAGCCTTCAGTTGACCCCAATGCCTGTACTCTGTCAGTGTCCCAACTGAGAGTCCATGTTTTATAAGAGATGGATTTCAGTCTAGATATGCAATATAAAACATGGACCATGCATCTGTAACTTCCATTGCAGACTCCAGAGGCTGACATAGAGAGTGGGGGGGTACGACTGGAACGTCCCTCCTAGCTGTCAGTACCAGCCGTCTGTCTCACACCCTGTCTCCCACACACGTCTGTTTTCCCTCCTTGGCCTCCGCTGTGGTCCATAAAACACACGTAGAAACGTCTGACCAGCTGGATGGATGGGGGAACAGGGAGGGAGGGGCTCTGTAGCAGGGCAGCAGTCTTTCACAGGATGGCTGCTTAACCACAGAGCAGTTCTGATCAGTTTTAGATGTGACTGTTTAGTCTACTCAGTTATCTAGAACTCTAAAGGACCTCTCTTTTCCTCTCCTCTCTACTGTGTATGCAGTGAGCCCAGTTTGCTACAGTAAGTGTTGTCAGGGCAGCCAGACTCCTAGGGTTACCTTGAATTCCAGGACTTCCTGGGGGGAGGAGTCGAGGGAGGAGCGGAGGGATTAGGCTCCAGTCTGCAGCCCAGTCTGTTCTGGGGCTGGGAAGTAGTGCAGGCAGCGCCTCTACAGAGCTCCACAGACCCCCTGTCACCAACCATAATCACTAACACATTCGCCTAATGTGTGTGTGTGTGTTCATGTGTGCACGCGTGTGTGTGTGTCTGTATATGTGCATGTGTGCATTACTGCCTGCGTACGTGGGTGTATGCATGCTTGTCTGTATGTCCACATGCCACCTTTTGCATCAGTGCATCTGTGTGTGTAGAAGTCATACGATTCTCACTGGGGTTTTCTGGGTTTGATCTCTCTTCATCTTCTGGTTTCCTTTTCCCTGCATTCCTCTATTGTTTACACTCCTGTAGATTTGAGAGACAGCTAAGAGAGTCCAGAAGAAGAGATTAACTCAGAACCAACTGATTTCAGGCTGTACTGACAATGTGACTGTACTGTAGCTGTACTGACTGAGTGACTGTAGCTGTTCTGACTGAGTGACTGTACTGGCTGTGGGACTGTAGCTGTACTGACTGTGGGACTGTACTGGCTGTGGGACTGTAGCTGTACTGACAGTGTGACTGTACTGGCTGTGGGACTGTATATGTTGTGACTGTGTAACTGTACTGGCTGTGGGACTGTAGCTGTACTGACTGTGTGATTGTAGCTGTACTGACTGTGTGACTGTAGCTGTACTGACTGTGTGACTGTAGCTGTACTGACTGTGTGACTGTAGCTGTACTGACTGTGTGACTGTAGCTGCACTGACTGTGTGACTGTAGCTGTACTGACTGTGTGACTGTAGCTGTACTGACTGTGATTATAGCTGTACTGACTGTGTGATTGTTGCTGTACTGACTGTGTGATTATAGCTCTACTGACTGTGTGATTGTAGCTGTACTGACTGTGTGATTAATAGCTGTACTGACTGTAGCACCAGGAATGCAACCCCCTTATGCACAATGTACACACATGAATCCCAAAAATGATTTACCCTGTACAGTGTATGGTTGACTTGATAACGTATAAAAAGAAGGTGAAACTGGGGAGAAAGAGAGAGAGAGACAGGCATATGGTTGTAATATTATGTACATACTGTATGTAAACAGTGGTGGATATAAAACTCAAAACAGGAAGGAGAACATTTTCTCATGTTCATCCATAAGCACAGCAGGCTTACCTATACAGTCATGTGAGTCGTGTCCTGCTTTCTAAAAAGTATTTTTTAAACGACTATTAGAATCCTACTGAGGACAATGACTGGAGCTGCAGAGGGAGTGTGACAGTTATATAACACATTGTGTTGCACGTAAGAACATCCCTTAGCCGTGGTATATTGGCCATATACCACACCTACTCTGGCCTTATTGCTTAATTAACAGGGGGCGTGGGTATATCTGAAGGCTGCTCTCCACACAAACACACGCACTCACACACGCACACAAAGAGAGAGAAAGAGACACACATATGCACGCACACAGTGACAGGGGTTTACAGTAGAATGCTCTGTCTAACCCAGCCAAGACTATTCCTTCAGGTGTATATATATAGACTGATGTAAAGAGACTCACTCCAGGGCCTAACAGCAGCTAAAAGCTTCCTGAGACATAATCAAAGAAACAGAACACCCCCTCCCCCTCGATAGAGGAGACGAGAGAGGAGACGAGATTGTGTCATTATCAAATGAAAGAGTTTCGTCTTTTGCTTGCCTCTCTCTCTCTCTCAATTTCAATTAAATTTCAATATAAGGGCTTTAATGGCATGGGAATCATATGTTTAGATTTGCCAAAGCAAATGGGGGCTCCCGAGTGGCACAACAGTCTGTGGCACTGCATCTCAGTGCAAGAGGTATCACTACAGTCCCTGGTTCAATTCCAGGCTGTATCACATCCAGCTGTGATTGGGAATCCCATAGGGTGGCAAATTTGTTCTTAACTTTTAACTTTTTTTTAAAGCAAGTGGAATAGATAATTAACCAAAGTGAAATGAACAATAAAAACATATATTCACACACTTGCCAATCAGACTTTACCATTGGATGAATGAGTGGGTTTTAACTTGCCGGTGAAATGGCGAAGGAAATGAAACGGAACCATGTGGTCATGAGGATGTATCCCTTACCTCTCCACACAGCTTAGTCAGCAGCTATCACCTTAACACGTACCCAGTCACACAAACACACCCCCCTCTCTCACCTTCTCCAGAAGAGGCGGGGCTTAGTCTTGTATTGTCACCAGCACCTGTGATAAAGTGTCAGGTGTCACTTTCTCACAGCATCACACAGAGCAGCCTCAGCCAGACCTACACACACACACACACTCACACAGCCAAACCACTACAGAGACTACTCTTCTCATGCGTCTGTGGTTGAGAACAGGTGTGTGACATCATTAGGACTGTGTTTGTGTGGTGCTCATTCAGTTATATCACCTTACTGTGTTTGCATCAAGCAAAACTATTATGTCACTTGATTGTGTGGGGGTTGGCGCCACTCATTATGACGTCAATAGAGTGTGTAGGTGTTGGGGGGAAACAGGTAAAAAAACACCTTGTTGACCTCCATATCTGTGTCGCACACACACACACACAGAGAGAGAGACAGAGACACACACACTAGTGATATGTGGGTTGACTCATAACCTGATGGCCCCGATGTTATATCCACGGGGCAAACGGGTTTCGGGTCATTAAATATTGTTGTTATGTGTGATAATTCTGAGGCACTATACAAATTCGATAGTCACAAGACGGACTTCAAATAGGCCTGTGACATGTCAAGAGAACTGTAGCCTACTGTTTAGATGGGTTAACTGGAAAGTGAAATCTGGACGCTGACTCTGGGTGTATATCCTCTCAAATGGCCTTATTATTAACTCCTGCAGATTGAAGCATTTCTTGCAGTAAAATGATACACCAAATGTAGGCACAATTTGGACTTGGGAACAGCAGTGGAGAAATATGATTTCTTTCTTTCAGCCTCTTGAGAGAATGTGAATGTGCAGTTATATACCGTCTGTAGAGGTGCTGTCTTTATCAGCATCATAAAATTTGATAGTATTTCGGCCACATAAAATATGCATCCAATCAGAACTGAAATCTGATCAGAAACTCATTGGGTCGTTTTCACAGCTTTCTGTTTCCTGACAACCGTCAAACTGGTGGTATCTAGACATCTTTTCACAGAAAATCTTTCCATTTATTTGTGTTATTGCATTTTCTCCCCAGTCACTAAATATCTTTGCTCTGCGAATTAAGATGACAGAGAGAACTTCACCGACGTCAACTAGATTGAAGCATTCATTTTATCTATCTATTACATTATTCTGTTGAGCAGGTGTTTATTTAGTCTTCTAGGGCAACATATAATGACAAGAGGGAAGCTACATGTATCTAATTATAGACAAAATGTAGAAAATTATAAGCAGAAACGTAATATCTAAATTATGCAAAAAAACAGTCCTGCCCCCCTTTCAAAAACTATTGGACTGTAGCCACATGTTCTATGTTTGTGGGTTAGGGTTGGGTGCTGGCCTCAGACTTTCACATATAGTCGGGCGGTTGAGGATGTTTATTAGCAATTGCAGGCGGGTGCAGGTGAACAAACAGCTGACCCGCGCACCGCTATCACACACACACCGCTAACACTCACACACCGCTAACTCACACACACACAACCCCTAACACACACACACACCGCTAACTCACACACACACACACCGCTAACTCACACACACACACACACACACACACACACACACCACTAACACACACACACACACACACCGCTAACTCACACATACACACCGCTAACTCACACACACACACCGCTAACTCACACACACACACCGCTAACACACACACACACCGCTAACACACACACACACACACACCGCTAACACACACACACACCGCTAACACACACACACACACACACACCGCTAACTCACACACACACCCCGCTAACTCACGCACACACACTGCTAACTCACACACACACACCGCTAACACACACACACACACCGCTAACTCACACACACACCTCGCTAACACACGTACACACACCGCTAACACACGTACACACACCGCTAACTCACACACACACACACCGCTAACACGCACACATACCGCTAACACACACACACAGCTAGCACACACACCGCTAACACACACACACACACAGCTAACACACACACCGCTAACACACACACACACCGCTAACACACACACACACCGCTAACACACACACACACACACACACACACCATTCACACACACACACACACACACCGCTAACACCCCCACACACACCGCTAACACACACACACACACACACACACCGCTAACACACACACACACACACCACTAACACACACACACACCGCTAACACACACACACACACCGCTAACACACACACACACCATTCACACACACACACACACACACACACACACACACACACCGCTAACACCCCCACACACACCGCTAACACACACACACACACACACACCGTTAACACACACACACACACACACCACTAACACACACACCGCTAACACACACACAAACACACACACCACTAACACACACACACACCGCTAACACACACACACACACCGCTAACACACACACACACACACCGCTAACACACACACACACACCGCTAACACACACACACCGCTAACACACACACACACCGCTAACACACACACACACACACACACACACAGTAATGTTCACAAGCAGCTCTTAACATCTTCAAAGCAAATAAAATGAAATAACAATAACGAGGCTATTTACAGGAGGTACCGGTACTGAGTCAATGTGGAGGCTATATACAGGGGGTACCGGTACTGAGTCAATGTGGAGGCTATATACAGGGGGTACCGGTACTGAGTCAATGTGGAGGCTATATACAGGGGGTACCGGTACAGAGTAAATGTAGAGGCTATATACAGGGGGTACCGGTACTGAGTCAAGGTGGAGTCTATATACAGGGGGTACCGGTACTGAGTCAATGTGGAGGCTATATACAGGGGGTACCGGTACTGAGTCAATGTGGAGGCTATATACAGGGGGTACCGGTACTGAGTCAAGGTGGAGGCTATATACAGGGGGTACCAGTACAGAGTCAATGTGGAGGCTATATACAGGGGGTACCGGTACTGAGTCAATGTGGAGGCTATATACAGGGGGTACCAGTACTGAGTCAATGTAGAGGCTATATACAGGGGGTACCGGTACTGAGTCAATGTGGAGGCTATATACAGGGGGTACCGGTACTGAGTCAATGTGGAGGCTATATACAGGGGGTACCGGTACTGAGTCAAAGTGGAGACTATATACAGGGGGTACCGGTACTGAGTCAATGTGGAGGCTATATACAGGGGGTACCGGTACTGAGTCAATGTGGAGGCTATATACAGGGGGTACCGGTACTGAGTCAATGTGGAGGCTATATACAGGGGGTACCGGTACAGAGTCAATGTGGAGGCTATATACAGGGGGTACCGGTACTGAGTCAAGGTGGAGGCTATTTACAGGGGGTACCGGTACTGAGTCAATGTGGAGGCTATATACCGGGGGTACCGGTACAGAGTCAATGTGGAGGCTATATACAGGGGGTACCGGTACTGAGTCAATGTGGAGGCTATATACAGGGGGTACCGGTACTGAGTCAATGTGGAGGCTATATACAGGGGGTACCGGTACAGAGTCAATGTGGAGGCTATATACAGGGGGTACCGGTACTGAGTCAAGGTGGAGGCTATTTACAGGGGGTACCGGTACTGAGTCAATGTGGAGGCTATATACCGGGGGTACCGGTACAGAGTCAATGTGGAGGCTATATACAGGGGGTACCGGTACTGAGTCAATGTGGAGGCTATATACAGGGGGTACCGGTACTGAGTCAAGGTGGAGGCTATTTACAGGGGGTACCGGTACTGAGTCAATGTGGAGGCTATATACAGGGGGTACCGGTACAGAGTCAATGTGGAGGCTATATACAGGGGGTACCGGTACTGAGTCAATGTGGAGGCTATATACAGGGGGTACCGGTACTGAGTCAAGGTGGAGGCTATTTACAGGGGGTACCGGTACTGAGTCAAGGTGCAGGGGTACAGGTTAGTCCAGGTAATTGAGGTAATATGTAGGTAGGGGTAAAGTGACTATGCATAGATAATAAACAGAGAGTAGCAGCAGCGTATGTGAGAAATGTGAATGTATGTGTGTGGCGTCAATATGCAGGTGTGTGTGTGTTGGAGTGTCAGTGTATGTTTCGGTGTGTGGTTAGCGTCCAGTGAGTATACATCAAGCCTTTGAGAGAGACTCAGTGCAAAGAAATATGAATCAATTAAGGGGGTCAATGCAAATAGTCCAGATAGCCATTTGATGAACTGTTCAGCAGTCTTATGGCTTGGGGGTAGAAACTGATCAGAAGACTTTTCACATACGCCTGATATGGCGGAACCTGGTGAGGAAGACATGGTGGAACCTGGTGAGGAAGACATGGTGGAACCTGGTGAGGAAGACATGGTGGAACCTAGTGAGGAAGACATGGTGGAACCTGGTGAGGAAGACATGGTGGAACCTGGTGAGGAAGACATGGTGGAACCTGGTGAGGAAGACATGGTGGAACCTGTTGAGGAAGACATGGTGGAACCTAGTGAGGAAGACATGGTGCAACCTGGTGAGGAAGACATGGTGGAACCTAGTGAGGTGGGCACACTGACAAACTGCCCTGCCCAGTCCTTACGTCTGCTGCTGTTAGTCCAGTGATGATTATGAGGGCAGCCAGGGACTTGTTGCTATTGATGTGGTGTTGATGTGGCTATTCTTCCCACAGTGGTTGAGGCCAGGGATTTTCTGTCTGAACTGTGAGTTGAGTTTATATTTCTCCTTCTGCTGGTTTTGAAGCCATATTGACCCAGAAACCCCTAGCCACAGCTGGGCATAGCGTTATCTGTCAGAATACACACTGTGAGGGTTTTGTTGCTGCTCTGTCAGACTTTGTAGTGGTGATTTTCTCTCTGAACTGTGAGTTGTTGTGAAAATTGGGCATCTTTTTGTGCAACCCCTAATGCCTTTTGGAGACTCTCCCTCCCTCTCTGTTCCCCCCTCCCTCTCTGTTCCCCCCTCCCCCTCTGTTCCTCCCTCCCTCTCTGTTCCCCCCTCCCTCTCTGTTCCTCCCTCCCTCTCTGTTCCTCCCTCCCTCTCTGTTCCTCCCTCCCTCTCTGTTCCTCCCTCCCTCTCTGTTCCTCCCTCCCTCTCTGTTCCCCCCTCCCTCTCTGTTCCTCCCTCCCTCTCTGTTCCCCCCTCCCTCTCTGTTCCTCCCTCCCTCCCTCTCTGTTCCTCCCTCCCTCTCTGTTCCCCCCTCCTCTCTGTTCCTCCCTCCCTCTCTGTTCCCCCCTCCTCTCTCCCCTGTCACACTCTTTACTGGTGTCTAAGTCTTGATGTAGTTGACAGAACAGAGTAAGTTGTTCGCTGTCAAATCCTCTGAGCTTTTGGTAAATCCACTTGTTTCTGTGGGATTGAGGTCGTTGCTTATGTCTCCAGTGATTTCATTCCCCCACTGGGCACAGACGTCAGTTCAACGTCTAGTTTTTAGTTACATTTGGTTGTTGTCCACTACCGTGAATTCAATGTGAAAGCAACAATACTAAAACTTCACCATGTCATTGGATTTAGTTTAAAAGTTGGGTGAAGAAAATGCAACATTCTCTTAAGGTGAGGACTTTTTGCAAATCCAATCAGTTGATTCAACTTCATCACATTAAGAATGTTTTGTTGTTGAAATGATGTGATTCAGTCTTTGCCAAGTGGACAGTTACCTTATATTCCCTACTTCCATTTTCTCAGTGTCTGTCAAGTAACATTAGCTTAGTGCAACCACCTGTGTGTGTTTGTGTGCTGTACTCGTGCCCTATGTGAGTTGTATACTGGACGTTCGTATGCAAATGGTTAAATAGGTGCTAGTATCTCTCCAGGTGTCGCCATCCACTGTGTCAGAACACACTAACAGTCTCCAGTCTGAAGCGTGTGTCTGGACCAGCCCAGGGTTAGACTAGTGATTGACCTACTCCCCCATAAGGATGTTCTTCTTGCAGCATAGAGACCCAGACACACACACACACAACCCTCCTCCTGCATTACAACATCATGTTGAGGCTTTATGAAGGAAGGCCTAACTGGAAACATCTGCTCTTCTCTACCTCTCACATCTGTATATATAAACAACCCGGGGGGGTGGTCCTAATGTGTGTGTGTCCTAATGTGTGTGTGTGTGTGTGTGTGTCGTAATGTGTGTGTGTGTGTCGTAATGTGTGTGTGTGTGTATATATGTACGTGTGTGGGTGTGTATATATGTACGTGTGTGGGTGTGTGCGTGTATGTACGTGTGTGTGTGTGTGTGTGTGTATATATGTACGTGTGTGTGTATATATGTACGTGGGTGTGTGCGTGTATGTACGTGGGTGTGTGCGTGTATGTACGTGTGTGTGTGCGTGTATGTATGTACGTGTGTGTATCAGGTGATGCTGAGGTCAAACCGAGACGGATCTGAATCTAAACACTAACAGAGTGACTAAACACCACAAACTGAGAATAAACAACTACTAGCTACAAACTGCAGCTAGCTGTCAGTCCTTACTAGGGATGGGCTCGGTTATTCCAATATCTGAATGGACTTCAGTATTCAATTACCTGGGAGAGTATAAAAATATATATATTAAAAAGATAGTCCTATTTTAATGAAAAGGCTTTGTCTAAAATGTAATTCAATTATTTGTGACATTGCTACATACAAGGACAGACATTTTAATATATGACAGTTTTTCACGCGTGTAGCTTGTTATTGCCGTCAATCAAAGCAGCACCACAGTGAGGCTCCAAGTGAAGTGGGAGATTTCTGATATTGCTGAATGGAATTACAATTACAGAATGAAGTTGGCTAAATGAGAAGGAGTAGGCTACAATGACCAACCAACAGGTAGACTGTTGTTTAATAGGAATGGAGTTGGCTAAATGAGAAGGAGTAGGCTACAATGACCAACCAACAGGTAGACTGTTGTTTAATAGGAATGGAGTTGGCTAAATGAGAAGGAGTAGGCTACAATGACCAACCAACAAGTAGACTGTTGTTTAATAGGAATGGAGTTGGCTAAATGAGAAGGAGTAGGCTACAATGACCAACCAACAAGTAGACTGTTGTTTAATAGGAATGAAGTTGGCTAAATGAGAAGGAGTAGGCTACAATGACCAACCAACAGGTAGACTGTTGTTTAATAGGAATGGAGTTGGCTAAATGAGAAGGAGTAGGCTACAATGACCAACCAACAGGTAGCCTGTTGTTTAATAGGAATGGAGTTGGCTAAATGAGAAGGAGTAGGCTACAATGACCAATCAACAGGTAGACTGTTGTTTAATAGGAATGGAGTTGGCTAAATGAGAAGGAGTAGGCTACAATGACCAACCAACAGGTAGACTGTTGTTTAATAGGAATGTAGTTGGCTAAATGAGAAGGAGTAGGCTACAATGACCAACCAACAGGTAGACTGTTGTTTAATAGGAATGGAGTTGGCTAAATGAGAAGGAGTAGGCTACAATGACCAACCAACAGGTAGGCTGTTGTTTAATAGGAATGGAGTTGGCTAAATGAGAAGGAGTAGGCTACAATGACCAACCAAAAGGTAGGCTGTTGTTTAATAGGAATGGAGTTGGCTAAATGAGAAGGAGTAGGCTGTTGTTTAATAGGAATGGAGTTGGCTAAATGAGAAGGAGTAGGCTACAATGACCAACCAAAAGATAGGCTGTTGTTTAATAGGAATGGAGTTGGCTAAATGAGAAGGAGTAGGCTGTTGTTTAATAGGAATGGAGTTGGCTAAATGAGAAGGAGTAGGCTACAATGACCAACCAACAGGTAGACTGTTGTTTAATAGGAATGGAGTTGGCTAAATGAGAAGGAGTAGGCCACAATGACCAACCAAAAGGTAGACTGTTGTTTAATAGGAATGGAGTTGGCTAAATGAGAAGGAGTAGGCTACAATGACCAACCAGCAGGTAGGACTGGAGTTGGCTAAATGAGAAGGAGTAGGCTACAATGACCAACCAACAGGTAGGAATGGAGTTGGCTAAATGAGAAGGAGTAGGCTACAATGACCAACCAACAAGTAGACTGTTGTTTAATAGGAATGGAGTTGGCTAAATGAGAAGGAGTAGGCTACAATGACCAACCAGCAGGTAGGCTGTTGTTTAATAGGAATGGAGTTGGCTAAATGAGAAGGAGTAGGCTGTTGTTTAATAGGAATGGAGTTGGCTAAATGAGAAGGAGTAGGCTACAATGACCAACCAACAGGTAGACTGTTGTTTAATCGGAATGGAGTTGGCTAAATGAGAAGGAGTAGGCTACAATGACCAACCAAAGGGTAGGCTGTTGTTTAATAGGAATGGAGTTGGCTAAATGAGAAGGAGTAGGCTACAATGACCAACCAACAGGTAGACTGTTGTTTAATAGGAATGGAGTTGGCTAAATGAGAAGGAGTAGGCTACAATGACCAACCAACAGGTAGACTGTTGTTTAATAGGAATGGAGTTGGCTAAATGAGAAGGAGTAGGCTACAATGACCAACCAACAGGTAGCCTGTTGTTTAATAGGAATGGAGTTGGCTAAATGAGAAGGAGTAGGCTACAATGACCAACCAAAAGGTAGGCTGTTGTTTAATAGGAATGGAGTTGTTGTAGACAAGGACGCGGGGAGAGCAGCAGAAAACATCAATTAGCCTTGCTAGCTAGCTAACTGGATTGTGTACTTAGCTAGTTTCTTTATATCGATTTGATGCAGTCAAGAAACACACGACCAGATAGGATGATCTCTCTCTGTGTCAGACACACCAGCCCCTGCTCCTCTAGCACCCCTCCCCCATATGTCTGCTGAAACAACGAGCACAGTGGACCGCCTCTCCTGAGTCGCGCAAGCAGGTCCACACTCATGTATTTCAACAATCCAGATATTATAAGAATAGTGAAATCATTTCCAAGTCCCATCCCTAGTTCTCACTGCATGGTACCATATCACTGCATGATACCATATCACTGCATGGTACCATATCACTGCATGATACCATATCACTGCATGGTACCATATCACTGCATGATACCATATCACTGCATGATACCATATCACTGCATGATAGGAAATGATGGAGCTTAAGATGGGAATCTGATCCATATTCATGTGTCCTCCTCGGTCCTCCTCTGCAGGGCTGCTGGTGCAGCAGTGGAAGAGAATCTGATCCATATTCATGTGTCCTCCTCGGTCCTCCTCTGCAGGGCTGCTGGTGCAGCAGTGGAAGAGAATCTGATCCATATTCATGTGTCCTCCTCGGTCCTCCTCTGCAGGGCTGCTGGTGCAGCAGTGGAAGAGAATCTGATCCATATTCATGTGTCCTCCTCGGTCCTCCTCTGCAGGGCTGCTGGTGCAGCAGTGGAAGAGAATCTGATCCATATTCATGTGTCCTCCTCGGTCCTCCTCTGCAGGGCTGCTGGTGCAGCAGTGGAAGAGAATCTGATCCATATTCATGTGTCCTCCTCGGTCCTCCTCTGCAGGGCTGCTGGTGCAGCAGTGGAAGAGAATCTGATCCATATTCATGTGTCCTCCTCGGTCCTCCTCTGCAGGGCTGCTGGTGCAGCAGTGGAAGAGAATCTGATCCATATTCATGTGTCCTCCTTGGTCCTCCTCTGCAGGGCTGCTGGTGCAGCAGTGGAAGAGAATCTGATCTATATTCATGTGTCCTCCTTGGTCCTCCTCTGCAGGGCTGCTGGTGCAGCAGTGGAAGAGAATCTGCGTGGGAATAAATGGATGTAGAGAACATGGTGTGGGGTTAGAGTTAAGGTCAGAGGTTAAGATTGAATAAACACAGGCAGGCAGGCAGAATAATGATGGAGTGCTGGAGTAGAGTGTTGTGTTGAAGGAGAGAGAATAATGATGGAGAGCTGGAGTAGAGTGTTGTGTTGAAGGAGAGAGAATAATGATGGAGAGCTGGAGTAGAGTGTTGTGTTGAAGGAGAGAGAATAATGATGGAGAGCTGGAGTAGAGTGTTGTGTTGAAGGAGAGAGAATAATGATGGAGAGCTGGAGTAGAGTCTTGTGTTGAAGGAGAGAGAATAATGATGGAGAGCTGGAGTAGAGTCTTGTGTTGAAGGAGAGAGAATAATGATGGAGAGCTGGAGTAGAGTGTTGTGTTGAAGGAGAGAGAAAAAGAGGGAGAACGAGAGAGAGAAAGAAGGAGTCTGAGAGAGGGAAGAGATAAGAGAGAGAGAGTTGTGTGTTAGAGGATGTGTTCTGGGTGTTGGCTATAAAGCAGATAGAGGATCCATGACTAATGGATCCAGTGGACAACTGCTTTGTAAATACAGTTGTAGAGTACAATGATGACACACACACTTCTCTCTTCTATCTGTTGAAGCTGGATCATATGAACTTCATAAATCCCTTCTTTCACCTCTTCTACTTCTTTTCTCCTATTCCCACGTTTCTCATCTCTCCATCCGCAAAGGGATTTTGCAAATGTTGTTTTTGTCTTGCCTCATTGTTTTGATGAAATTCTGTGGGTAGTTTTCTACCACTTTTTCTCTGTGTGAGAACTTGTGAAAAGTATCATCTGTCTCTTTGCTGTCCCACATTGTGTCTCAGTCTGTCTCACGTCAGTTCTCAGTAATGGGATAAAGATGACTGGGGTCAGCTCCGCTCGAGAGGGACACAGTACAGGAGTCTTCTGGAGTCTGGAGCCACTCAGCTGAGAGGAGAGCTGAAAGCACAAAGCAGCTGGGTTTAAACACTCTCCTGGGCCCATATTCACTAAGTGTCTCAGGGTATGAGTGCTGATCTGAAATCATTTTTGTTTTGCTTTTAGATCCTAATATATGTATTTATATGGAGAGGTGGGACCTGGTCCTAGATCAGCACTCTGAGACTCTTTGTGAATACAGGCCATGGTCTGTAGGCTGTCACTGAACCACTGAGACTGATCTCTTGTCTTCCCTTTACCTAATCGCTCTTCCACCCAAAAAGAAGGCTATAGATATATAGTCATGTCCCATATGGAGTATTGTAGTGTTTCCTCATCTGTACTGTGGTAATGGTGAGTCATGGAAAAGCAATGTGTCCTATTTTTTTATAAAACATGAACCCCAGTAACCCAGTGTTTATCAGTCCCAGTGCTATACACCTTCTCCCCCATCTCCTCTGTTCTTCCCTCCCTCCGTCTCCCCTCCACCCCCCTCTTCCCCAGTCCCTGCTGAAAGCCAGCTGTGTTATGTCCAGATGTGGGCGTCTGGAGGGGCCAAGGGGGGTTGACGGGCCTGGGGCTAGGACTGAGGAATGCCTGGAGTTGGAGCTGGTATGGGGAGTCTGGTTGGGGGGGAGGGGTTTAGGGGGAGTGTGTGTTGTGCGTGTGTGTGAATACAGACGCGTCTTCCCTCTGTTATCTCTCCAGGCATGACTGCATGTCATCCCCCCTGTTAACCCAAATGTAATGTTGAATGTTTAGCTTTTGTGTGGCCTTTGGCACACATCAGGGGAGATGGTTGCTCAACACCCCCTACCCCTCTATGCTCTGGTCTGCCCTGGTGAATCAGGAATGGATCCCACAGCACAGACACACACATCTATGTGGTTTAGAGGTCTGTTTGCTAACCACACACAGGCTCTCTCTCACACACAATAGTGATGTAACAATACAGCTCTCAGAATACTGTGTAGGTTCTTCTAACCAGGAAAGGATCGATACACTGCTGCCCACTCATCGTTATCTAACTGTGGGAACCGCAGAGAGAGAGATGGATGGAAGGATAGGAGTGAGAGAGAGAGATGGATGGAAGGATAGGAGTGAGAGAGAGTGATGGATGGAAGGATAGGGGTGAGAGAGCGAGTCAGAGAGAGAGATGGATGGAAGGATAGGAGTGAGAGAGCGAGTCAGAGAGAGAGAGATGGATGGAAGGATAGAAGTGAGAGAGCGAGTCAGAGAGAGAGATGGATGGAAGGATAGAAGTGAGAGAGCGAGTCAGAGAGAGATGGATGGAAGGATAGAAGTGAGAGAGCGAGTCAGAGAGAGAGATGGATGGAAGGATAGAAGTGAGAGAGCGAGTCAGAGAGAGAGATGGATGGAAGGATAGAAGTGAGAGAGCGAGTCAGAGAGAGAGATGGATGGAAGGATAGAAGTGAGAGAGCGAGTCAGAGAGAGAGAGAGATGGATGGAAGGATAGGAGTGAGAGAGCGAGTCAGAGAGAGAGAGAGAGAGAGAGAGAGAGAATATTGTTCGGTTGTAGTTGCCAGGTCTTTGTAATGATTTGTATCTGATTTTACCAGATTTTTTTTTTTAATACAACTAAAATAAGGGTTAAATACAAACATCCACCACACACACTATTTTCCACACTTTCAACCTCTTCATTTCACCATCTCCCAACCTCCATCTCTGTTAAACCCCCATTCCCAATGAAATCCTCCTCGCTGCCTCACAGCTGCTTACAGTACAGCCAAACAGGGAGAGACATTGATCCTATATGTCATCAGCTCAGCTCTTGGATCAGTTTCTCTGGATCCCATTGTCTCAGCCCACAGACGGAGCTTTGGGATCAGTGTGATTCCAGCCATCCCTTTCTTGATTGAACCTTTTACTGCAGTGGGCTAAATCAAAGTCACACAGAGTGTTTCTTGGTGGTCTTAAACCAATCTACTTTGAAACCAAAGTATACACCATGGTTATGGGCTTAAAGAAAGAAGACACCTGTACCATGTCAGATATAGTCTGCATCCCAATATTACACTTTATATACGTCACAGAAAACTGAAATATAATTAAACTGTTTCACATAAACACCAGATTTTCAGATGTAGAAAAAAGTGTATTAATTATGAAGTTATGAAAAATATGAATAACATTCCACCCGTAGGGCCACTAGAGGGCGATTTGGTCATTTGACTGCAGGAAAGGGCTACGGGAATGTGGAGTGGGCTGGATCAGACAGGAATTACGCTTTCGGTATGGACTGGGATAGATGGAAATAATGCTTTGTATCCCTATGGATGAGGGAGAGAGGGGGAGAGATGTTATGGATCCAGCCATCCCTCTATGGGTTCCTGGGAATGTGGAGTGGGCTGGATCAGATTGGAATCAGGCTTTGAATTCCTGTGTCGGGGTGTGGACTGGACTGGGATAAATTGGAATGATGTTTTGTACATGGACTGGGATAAATGGGATGGGAATAATGCTCTGTATCCCTATAGATGAGTGGGAATGCTTTGGAATGCTACAGACACTCAGCTGCTTCCCGAACTCAGGGATTAACTCATGGGTTTGTGAGGCGTTCAGGTGACATGCATGAATTATATGGGTCCCAATGCAATCTGGATGGGAGGACATTGTGGACGCAGAGAGGAATTCAACCTAATTGATTCAACATGCTTTTCCAGACATATTTTTGGGAAGCACTGCCTGAAATTCATGGTGTCATATTATTGTGAAAGAAAGAATGCTTTGGTTAAAATTGAACCATGCTGGTTGGATTGTCGGATTTTAATTGAAAAGGTAAATTGTGATTTGGATTAACACATTAGTGATGTAGATGATATCTAACCACCTCGCTATCTCTCTCTCTATATATATACTTTCTTTCTCTCTCTTTCACCCACTCTTTCTTTTATTCTCCCACTATCTTCCTCTTGCTGTCTCTTTCACACACACACAATCTCTCTCTCTCTCTCTCTCTCTCTCTCTCTCTGTTACCATCAGTGTACATGCTGTTGGGCCTCATGTCTCTTTCTCCCTCTCAGTTACCATCACTGTACATGCTGTTGGGCCTCATGTCTCTTTCTCTTTCTCCCTCAGTTACCATCAGTGTACATGCTGTTGGGCCTCATGTTTCTTTCTCTTTCTCCCTCTCAGTTACCATCAGTGTACATGCTGTTGGGCCTCATGTCTCTTTCTCCCTCTCAGTTACCATCAGTGTACATGCTGTTGGGCCTCATGTCTCTTTCTCCCTCTCAGTTACCATCAGTGTACATGCTGTAGGGCTTCATGTCTCTTTCTCTTTCTCAGTTACCATCAGTGTAGATGCTGTTGGGCCTCATGTCTCTTTCTCCCTCTCAGTTATCATCAGTGTAGATGCTGTTGGGCCTCATGTCTCTTTCTCCCTCTCTGTTACCATCAGTGTACATGCTGTTGGGCCTCATGTTTATTTCTCTTTCTCCCTCTCTGTTACCATCAGTGTACATGCTGTTGGGCCTCATGTTTATTTCTCTTTCTCCCTCTCTGTTACCATCAGTGTACATGCTGTTGGGCCGCATGTCTCTTTCTCTTTCTCCCTCTCAGTTATCATCAGTGTACATGCTGTTGGGCCTCATGTCTCTTTCTCTTTCTCCCTCTCAGTTACCATCAGTGTACATGCTGTTGGGCCTCATGTCTCTTTCTCCCTCTCAGTTATCATCAGTGTACATGCTGTTGGGCCTCATGTCTCTTTCTCTTTCTCCCTCTCAGTTATCATCAGTGTAGATGCTGTTGGGCCTCATGTCTCTTTCTCCCTCTCTGTTACCATCAGTGTACATGCTGTTGGGCCTCATGTCTCTTTCTCCCTCTCAGTTATCATCAGTGTAGATGCTGTTGGGCCTCATGTCTCTTTCTCCCTCTCTGTTACCATCAGTGTACATGCTGTTGGGCCTCATGTCTCTTTCTCCCTCTCTGTTACCATCAGTGTACATGCTGTTGGGCCTCATGTCTCTTTCTCTTTCTCCCTCTCAGTTATCATCAGTGTACATGCTGTTGGGCCTCATGTCTCTTTCTCTTTCTCCCTCTCAGTTATCATCAGTGTAGATGCTGTTGGGCCTCATGTCTCTTTCTCTTTCTCCCTCTCAGTTATCATCAGTGTACATGCTGTTGGGCCGCATGTCTCTTTCTCCCTCTCAGTTATCATCAGTGTACATGCTGTTGGGCCTCATGTCTCCTTCTCCCTCTCAGTTACCATCAGTGTACATGCTGTTGGGCCTCATGTCTCTTTCTCCCTCTCAGTTATCATCAGTGTACATGCTGTTGGGCCGCATGTCTCTTTCTCCCTCTCAGTTATCATCAGTGTACATGCTGTTGGGCCTCATGTCTCCTTCTCCCTCTCAGTTACCATCAGTGTACATGCTGTTGGGCCGCATGTCTCTTTCTCCCTCTCAGTTATCATCAGTGTACATGCTGTTGGGCCTCATGTCTCTTTCTCCCTCTGTTACCATCAGTGTACATGCTGTTGGGCCTCATGTCTCCTTCTCCCTCTCAGTTACCATCAGTGTACATGCTGTTGGGCCTCATGTCTCTTTCTCTTTCTCCCTCTCAGTTACCATCAGTGTACATGCTGTTGGGCCTCATGTTTCTTGGCAGGGGGTGTTGGTG
>NC_143033.1:93278628-93331128 GCF_057628025.1 Oncorhynchus mykiss | reverse complement strand
TTAGAGATGTTAGGATAAATCAAACCAGATGAGCTGCACTTACACCTGAGGAGAGAGAGAGGGAACTGGGGAGTGAGGGAGTGTGGAGGAAAGACAGAATGGAAGAGAGAGGGAGTGGAGTGATGGTGAAGAGAGAAAATTAAGTAGAGGGAGAATAACGGGGAAAGATAACTGAGGAGAGAGAGGGAATGCAGCAACATGGTCCAGTATTTCAGTGAGGTGGATCATATCTGCATGACTAACAGAGGATCTCTCTCTCTCTCATTGAGATATTTTAATGAACATGTCCTAATGGAGTTGAACGTGACCCCTACCCTGTACCTAGGTGCTCCCAGTTGATCCAACCATAGAGGGTTGTCCCTGACTCCATGCCCTGTTGTCCCAGAAAGCCACCAAGCTAGAAAGAACATGTTAATTAGCTAGCGTGTGATGCTGGGCTGGGTTTCTATAGCCGTGTGTTCTGTTGTGCTTCAGCAGCCCTGTCTCCCAGATCACTGGGGATTGGAGCCTTTCAGAGCTGAACATGTGACATGCTTTGACAAGAATAAGATGTGCTGCCAACACAATATTGTCTGGCGGTTGCCGGTTGGCCTATCTGACCCTGTCTTGTTTTTGTGAACGTGATTGTTTTGCACAGAAATAAGATACAGTGTACTTGGAACCAGAGCCGTGTGTGTGTGTGTGTGTGTGTGTGTGTGTGTGTGTGTGTGTGTGTGTGTGTGTGTGTGTGTGTGTGTGTGTGTGTGTGTGTGTGTGTAGCGATAGTGGGCAATGCGAGACATGATGTGCTCAATTGGATTCAGGTCTGGGGAACAGGCGGGCCAGTCCATAGCATCAATGCCTTCCTCTTGCAGGAACTGCTGACACACTCCAGCCACATGAGGTCTAGCATTGTCTTGCATTAGGAGGAACCCAGGGCCAACCGCACAAGCATATGGTCTGAGGATCTCATCTCTGTACCTAATGGCAGTCAGGCTACCTCTGGCGAGCACTTGGAGGGCTGTGCGGCCCCCCAAAGAAATGCCACCCCACACCATGACTGACCCATCGCCAAACCGGTCATGCTGGAGGATGTTGCAGGCAGCAGAACGTTCTCCATGGCGTCTCCAGACTCTGTCACGTCTGTTACATGTGCTCAGTGTGAACCTGCTTTCATCTGTGAAGAGCAAATCCAATCAAATCAAATCAAATGTATTTATATAGCCCTTCGTACATCAGCTGATATCTCAAAGTGCTGTACAGAAACCCAGCCTAAAACACCAAACAGCAAGCAATGCAGGTGTAGAAGCACGGTGGCTAGGACAAACTCCCTAGAAAGGCCAGAACCTAGGAAGAAACCTAGAGAGGAACCAGGCTATGTGGGGTGGCCAGTCCTCTTCTGGCTGTGCCGGGTGGAGATTATAACAGAACATGGCCAAGATGTTCAAATGTTCATAAATGACCAGCATGGTCGAATAATAATAAGGCAGAACAGTTGAAACTGGAGCAGCAGCACGGTCAGGTGGACTGGGGACAGCAAGGAGTCATCATGTCAGGTAGTCTTGGGGCATGGTCCTAGGGCTCAGGTCCTCCGGGAGAGAGAAAGAAAGAGAGAAGGAGAGAATTAGAGAACGCACACTTAGATTCACACAGGACACCAATTAGGACAGGAGAAGTACTCCAGATATAACAAACTGACCCTAGCCCCCCGACACAAACTACTGCAGCATAAATACTGGAGGCTGAGACAGGAGGGGTCAGGAGACACTGTGGCCCCATTCCTCTATAGACAATGAACCTGTTCCTGGTCCTCTATAGACAGTGGGCTGAAAAGGAGTTCATCGTGAGGTCAACACTCTTCCGCTAGAGCAGCCTTTCCTCTCTCTTGATCTTTCTCTCTGACCCTGACCCTAACTCTCGCTTTATCCTCTGTAAACAGTGACCCTGTTCCTCTATAAACAGTGACCCTGTTCCTCTGTAAACAGTGACCATGTTCCTCTGTAAACAGTGACCCTGTTCCTCTATAGACAGTGAACCTGTTCCTCTATAGACAGTGACCCTGTTCCTCTATAGACAGTGACCCTGTTCCTCTATAAACAGTGACCCTGTTCCTCTGTAAACAGTGACCCTGTTCTTCTATAGACAGTGACCCTATTCCTCTATAGACAGTGACCATGGTCCTCTATAGACAGTGACCCTGTTCCTCTTTTGACAGTGACCCTGTTCCTCTTTTGACAGTGACCCTGTTCCTCTTTAGACAGTGACCCTGTTCCTCTTTAGACAGTGACCCTGTTCCTCTATAGACAGTGACCCTATTCCTCTATAGACAGTGACCATGGTCCTCTATAGACAGTGACCCTGTTCCTCTTTTGACAGTGACCCTGTTCCTCTGTAGACAGTGACCCTGTTCCTCTTTAGACAGTGACCCTGTTCCTCTATAGACAGTGACCCTATTCCTCTATAGACAGTGACCCTGTTTCTCTATAGACAGTGACCCTGTTTCTCTATAGACAGTGACCCTGTTCCTCTATAGACAGTGACCCTGTTCCTCTATAGACAGTGACCCTGTTCCTCTATAGACAATGAACCTGTTCCTGGTCCTCTATAGACAGTGGGCTGAAAAGGAGTTCATCGTGAGGTCAACACTCTTCCGCTAGAGCAGCCTTTCCTCTCTCTTGATCTTTCTCTCTGACCCTAACTCTCGCTTTATCCTCAGCCTCCCTGGTCTCTGTCTTATCTGTCTGCCTCTCTCTCTCTCTGTCTCAATTCAGTTTCAATTCAAGGGGCTTTATTGGCATGGGAAACAGGTTTACATTGCCAAAGCAAGGGAAATAGATCATTTAAAAAAGTTAAATAATTTACAGTAAACTTTACACTTACAAAAGTTAAAGTACAATGGAGAAAATAAATACACATAAATATAGGTTGTATTTACAATGGTGTTTGTTCTTCACTGGTTGCCCTTTTCTTGTGGCAACAGGTCACAAATCTTGCTGCTGTGATGGCACACTGTGGTATTTCACCCAATAGATATGGGAGTTTATCAAAATTTGTTTTCAAATTCTTTGTGGGTCTGTGTAATCTAAGGGAAATATGTGTCTCTAATATGGTCATACATTTGGCAGGAGGTTAGGAAGTACAGCTCAGTTTCCACCTCATTTTGTGGGCATTGTGCACATAGCCTGTCTTCTCTTGAGAGCCATGTCTGCCTACGGCGGCCTTTCTCAATAGCAAGGCAATGCTCACGGAGTCTGTACATAGTCAAAGATTTCCTTAAGTTTGGGTCAGTCACAGTGGTCAGGTATTCTGCCACTGTGTACTCTCTTTTTAGGGCCAAATAGCATTCTAGTTGCTCTGTTTTTTTGTAAATAATTTCCAATGTGTCAAGTAATTATCTTTTTGTCTTCTCATGATTTGGTTGGATCTAATTGTGTTGCTGTCCTGGGGCTCTGTGGAGTGTGTTTGTGTTTGTGAACAGAGTCCCAGGACCAGCTTTCTTAGGGGACTCTTCTCCAGGTTCATCTATCTGTAGGTGATGGCTTTGTTATGGAAGGTTTGAGAATCGTTTTCCTTTTAGGTGGTTGTAGAATAGAAAGTCTCTTTTCTGAATTTTGATAATTAGTGGTATCGGCCTAATTCTGCTCTGCATGCATTATTTGGTGTTTTACGTTGTACACTGAGGATATATTTGCAGATTTCTTCATGGAGTCTCAATTTGGTGTTTGTCCTATTTTTGTGAATTCTTGGTTGGTGAGCAAACCCCAGACCTCACAACCATGAAGGGCAATGAATCCTATAACTGATTCAAGTATTTTTTAGCCAGATCCTAATTGGTATGTCACATTTTATGTTCCTTTTGATGGCATAAAAGGCCCTTCTTGCCTTGTCTCTCAGCTCGTTCACAGCTTTGTGGAAGTTACCTGTGGTGCTGATGTTTAGGCCGGAGTATGTATCGTTTTTTGTTTGCTCTAGGGCAACGGTGTCTCGATGGAATTTGTATTTGTGGTCCTGGAAACTGGACCTTTTCTGGAACACCACTATGTTTTCTCTATCTGATGATAAACCAGAGGAGGCCATGAAAACAGATCCCAGCATGCTTGTCCCAGTCTGCAGAACACACACACAATTACACTCAACTCACACACACACACACACCGCTGCCTCAGTAACACACACACACACACACACACACACCGCTGCCTCAGTAACACACACACACACACACACACACCGCTGCCTCAGTAACACACACACACACACACCGCTGCCTCAGTAACACACACACACACACACCGTTGCCTCAGTAACACAGGGGATTATTACGTAATACAGCCAGTGGGAAAAACAATTAGCTGCCTGACCTCTGTCTCTCCTTTCCTTTCTCCTTCTTCTTCTTCTCCTCTCTCTCTCTCTTTCTCTTTCTCTTTCTCCCTCCCCTCTGAGCAACGGGAGACCTGTGTGTGACAGAAACACACACACATTCTCTATTTGAGGGCAGAACTTCTGAGCACAGAGTCTCAGGGACACAGCAATTGCGTTATTTCAGACTGGCCTTACCAAACTATTTTCATTATGATGACTAGTTTTGTTTAGACCCATGATTATAGTTACACATAATGTCATGTTAATGCATAGCCTCACAGATATGAATAGACTTTGTGTTGTGGTTCTCCTGTAATTACTTTTAACACCTAATGAGATTGTGTCTGATTTTGAAAACTCCAAACTGTTGACCTGTTGATGACCTCTTATCTGACCCTTTACCTGAGGGCCACGCCCCCAAGGTGAGAACCGGCGATGTCAGTTAAACTGGCCGTGTTGGTTACACTACTGTCACCATGACAATACCTTGTACTCATGACATCAGCAATGTGCTACTGCTGAGGGCACATTCACTCTGTGATGATTTGTTAGCGGTGATGTCACTAGGGGTTGTAACGTGTTCTGTACTATTCTGTGCAGTTAGTGTCTTTACAGAAAATGTTACAACCTTTTCTCCAGTTGTACTTGAGTAGGAATACTTGCCATGGAAAGTGCAATGACAAGCTTGACTTTCAGGAATAACCTTAGGAAAACTCATATGACATTTTTGGTATTTTTATGGCCTAAAGGTGAGTGTGCGAGGCGTCTGTGTGATTTATTTTACAATGCATGGTTTTGAATTATAATGACCTAACCGAAGCCGGAAGGGCGGGTTGTCCGCTTTGATGCCTCACTCAATTACAACGTATCTCACTTTTTTGAACTGGAAGAGGTAGCTAAGTGTTGAGCCTTTACCATACATGGTACATTAGACCAATTCATCCACTAATGGAAACACAACATCACTATGAGATATGGACTATCCTGCTAGCATACAGCCTGTCCTTTCCACCCGCCTCGCTCTGTCAGCCCGCCCGCTTCTGGGCTGTTTTCCACTTTAGTCGAATGTTTCCATATACAGTATGTGTGTATCACAGGTGGCTACTTAGGGGAGGACGTCTCATAGTAAAACCATGTGCTTGATCTGTCGGATACCATTCCATTCATTCCGTTCCAGCCATTACTATGAGCCCAATGAAGGTGTTTATGGTTTTCAGGACACACTGCATACACTAACCTTTAGGGCTCATAAGAAATGTGATCCTCTTCTCCAGAGGATATTGGCTTAGCATTAATCCCCTAATGGAAATCATACAGCTGAATACTTCGATGACAACACACACACACATTAGGGATTCCCCTACTAGGTTACAGATAAAGCATCACCACATGCACGCAGACACACACACACACACACTCTTGTAAAACTAACCTTGTGGGGACACCCAATTCAGTCCCATTCAATATCCTATTTTTCCTTACACCTAAACCTAACCCTTACCCTAACATTAACCCGATAACCTAACCTTAACCCCAAAACTAACCCTAGCTCCTAACCCTAAACTAACCCTAGCTCCTAACCCTAAAAAACTAACCCTAGCTCCTAACCCAAACCCCAAAACTAACCCTAGCTCTGAACCCTAACTAACCCTAGCTCCTAACCCAAACCCCAAAACGAACCCTAGCTCCGAACCCTAAAACTAACCCTAGCTCCTAACCCAAACCCCAAAACTAACCCTAGCTCCTAACCCAAACCCCAAAACTAACCCTAGCTCCTAACCCTAAAACTAACCCTAGCTCCTAACCCTAACTAACCCTAGCTCCTAACCCAAACCCCAAAATGAACCCTAGCTCCGAACCCTAAAACTAACCCTAGCTCCTAACCCAAACCCCAAAACTAACCCTAGCTCCTAACCCAAACCCCAAAACTAACCCTAGCTCTGAACCCTAACTAACCCTAGCTCCTAACCCAAACCCCAAAACTAACCCTAGCTCTGAACCCTAACTAACCCTAGCTCCTAACCCAAACCCCAAAACGAACCCTAGCTCCGAACCCCAAAACTAACCCTAGCTCCTAACCCAAACCCCAAAACTAACCCTAGCTCCTAACCCTAAAACTAACCCTAGCTCCTAACCCCAAAACTAACCCTAGCTCCTAACCCCAAAACTAACCCTAGCTCCTAACCCTAAAACTAACCCTAGCTCCTAACCCTAGCTCCTAACCCTAACCCCAAAACGAATCCTAACCCTAAAACTAACCCTAGCTCCTAACCCTAAAACGAACCCTAGCTTCTAACCCTAAAACTAACCCTAGCTCCTAACCCTAACCCTAAAACTAACCCTAGCTCCTAACCCTAGCTCCTAACCCTAACCCCAAAACTAATCCTAACCCTAAAACTAACCCTAGCTCCTAACCCTAGCTCTTAACCGCAAACCTAATTCTAACTCTAACACTAATTCTAACCTTAACTCCCTAGAAATAGCATTTGACCTTGTGGGGACCAACAAACTGTCCCCAGTTGGTCAAATTAGTTTACTGTTCTTGTGGGGGACTTCTGGTTCTTCTTCTGGTCCCCACAAGTATAGTTAAACACGTCCACACACACACACTTATAATACACCACATTCACACACACATTCACTTCACACACACACACTGGCTGGCACAGTCCTGAGTAGTAGTACTAGACAGAGAGTCAATGATCCTTGGTAGTGACAGGGTTAACAGTGGTCATGATCCAACTATCCCAGCAGTCTCTTAGTGAATAATTCAACAACAGCACCGATCTCATTTCATCAACCACAAACACACGTACACAGCCAGTGGTCACATTTGAGAAAACACACACACACATTGACACATGCTCCATCATAATCTTACTCACACACACCACATACTGTACAGACACACACACACGCTGTACAGACACACACTCAGGGCAGGTTGACGTTTATTGGGATGAGTCTTGTCCTTGAGGCAGGACTGGGGGCCTCATACAGAGACACACACATCACACAGGCAGGCAGGCAGGCCTAGGCAGGAAAGCATACCAGGGCCTAGTTATGTTCTAATACCAGGGCCTAGTTCTGTTCTAATACCAGGGCCTAGTTCTGTTCTAATACCAGGACCTAGTTCTATTCTAATACCAGGGCCTAGTTCTGTTCTAATACCAGGGCCTAGTTCTGTTCTAATACCAGGGCCTAGTTCTGTTCTAATACCAGGGCCTAGTTCTGTTCTAATACCAGGGCCTAGTTCTGTTCTAATACCAGGGCCTAGTTATATTCTAATACCAGGACCTAGTTATATTCTAATACCAGGGCCTAGTTCTATTATAATACCAGGACCTAGTTATATTCTAATATCAGGACCTAGTTCTATTCTAATATCAGGGCCTAGTTCTATCCTAATACCAGGGCCTTGAGTTGTTCCTGGTCAGGTCATGTGGTCAGGAAAAACTCCTGACCCTACTTACAGTGCATACTGTTTCCTGACAATGTGACTTGACCAGGAAAAGCCCTGCACTCAGCCTGACTGTGTTGTATGGATATCATGGAGGAGGAAAACATTCTGTTTGGATTTTCCTTTAGGAATCATTAGGATTTATGCCTGTTAGTTTCCAATGGCCGTGTTCAGAACAGAAACGTAGCTCACACATATTGGAATGGGAGTGGAGAATGTCATTCTGTACAGAGTTCCTAAACAGAGCACTTGATTTTCCAAAACAAGGTTTGAGTTCTCACCCTGAAGTTATTTCCTGATTATAGGCTTGTTTGCCGACAGAAGGGAAAAAGCAAAAACTCGATTTTGTTCTGTTTCTCATCAAAATATCTAAATGCCACTGACCCATTAGACACTGACCCATTTTTTTTCATTATTCTAACATGGATCAAGCCAAGTCTTTTCTACAGTGATAGCGTTGGAATAGTCCATTTTTCCCTCATAAATAGGGGTGGAGGTTGAAATCTGCCTAACCCCACCTGAAAAAGAACTAATGAAACTACCACATGAACACTGGCTTTATATCCATCCAGAATTACAGATATCATCATTAACCTAGATAGGAAATACCTCTTATTCTTGTTCCCAGTTGGCTCCAAAACTCCCACACTGTTGCCAAGTGGAGTTGGAGGAGTGAAGCCTGGAGGGCGGCCATATTTGGCAGTGTTGTGATTTATATTCTCTATCTCTGCTGGCTGTCAGCTCAACTAACCAGTCCTTCCACACCCGCCACAGGTGTGAGAGTGACTAGAACTGAAAGATGTTGTAACACCAAGCTCAGTGCAGTACACCACATGTAACAACCACTTCTTTAATGTTTGTATAAGGTACATCGTCTCATAATGATCGTGTCATAACATACATCGTCTCATAATGATCGTGTCATAACATACATCGTCTCATAATGATCGTGTCATAACATCGTCTCATAATGATCGTGTCATAACATCGTCTCATAATGATCGTGTCATAACATCGTCTCATAATGATTGTGTCATAACATACATCGTCTCATAATGATCGTGTCATCATGTCATAACATTGATTATTTTTCTTTGTTTATTTCTCCTCTGTTTTTCCTCCTTTCCTTTAATATATGTTATCTTGCCCTTCAGAAACAGGAGAAAACAATCACATGAACAACTGGCTTGCAGAAACAGAGAAATCCCATTTAGATATACAGTATTGTCAGAGTTGTTATGACCACTTGGATTGGACAGATCCTCAAAAGGCTTCTCATATCTTCCAAGTCCCTTCTTGTTAACTGATGCATTGTTTTTCCTCCAAGCCAATCACCACTCTTTAATAAGACGTCTCCTGTTTCGCTGCACCTCAGCCTAGATTGGCCCTCACAGATGGTGCTGGCTAAGGTAGAGCGAAGAGGGCCTTTGGCACAAAAAGAGGAAGACACACACACGTACAGAGGGACGATGACATGGGCCACATTAGTGCTGTGTGGACAGGCATCTAGAGGCAGTCAGAGGTTGGCTTGGCAGGGACAGCCGTCTCCCCTCGCTAATGTCTACCAGCAGGGCTGTTCACACTGTTTATCTTACTCTCAGACCTTCCAGAACTCACTCACTCTATTTCAACTCTCTCGTTTCTTCTTTCTCTTTCATACACACACAACCTCTCTCTTTATATCCTCTCTTTCTCTCAATCTCGTTTTCCCCCTCCTCCATTTTCCCCCTCCTCCTCTCTCTATGTGGATCCAGGACAGATCCCTGGGTGCTAATAGCTAAGTGACCTCTCTGTATTAAGCCCCACCCCTTCCTCCTGGCCTTGCGGTCACTTCCTGCTTCTCCGCCAATAAGAATTCATTTAAATGAAATCAGTCTGAATCATTCCATTGTACTCCACATCAGGCCTGGATTACTTTCTTAGGGCATCCTTCCCGGAACGCTGTTGGTTTAAGCAATTTTATGGAATTCTGTCTATGAAATGGGCCATGTTTTATATTTTGGTGTTGAGGAGAGAGAGATTTAGTAAGTATTAAAACAGATTTTCCCTCCCCTATTAGATATCTACCTCGTAATACTTCTAAAAGTGACATCCATACATCTGCGTACTCCTTCCATGTAACGTTCTGAGTGTAGTGGGTGAGAAGTCAGGGGGTAATTATACAGAATTCAAAACAGGTGCACTCAATGAACACATAAGGGAGGGGGAGGAAATAATCAGTGGCAGCTAGTAGGCCGGCGACGACGACCGCCGAGCGCCACCCGAACGGGAAGGGGAGCCACCTTCGGTCGGAGTCGTGACAGTACCCCCCCCTTGACGCGCGGCTCCCGCAGCGCGCCGACACCGGCCTCGAGGTCGACCCGGAGGACGAGGCGCAGGGCGCTCCGGATGGAGGCGATGGAAATCCCTCAACATTGACGGATCCAAAATGTCCCCCACCGGTACCCAGCACCTCTCCTCCGGACCGTACCCCTCCCAGTCCACGAGGTACTGCAGGCCCCTCACCCGGCGTCTCGAGTCCAGAATGGCCCGTATCGTATACGCCGGGGACCCCTCGATGTCCAGAGGGGGAGGAGGGACCTCCGGCACCTCACCGTCCTGTAGGGGACCAGCTACCACCGGCCTGAGGAGAGACACATGAAACGAGGGGTTAATACGATAATAGGAAGGGAGTTGTAATCGATAACACACCTCGTTTATTCTCCTCAGGACTTTGAAAGGCCCTACACACTGCGGCCCAAGCTTCCGGCAGGGCAAGCGGAGGGGCAGGTTTCGGGTCGAGAGCCAGACCCTGTCCCCCGGTACAAACACGGGGGCCTCACTGCGGTGGCGGTCAGCACTCCTTTTCTGCCGTCCACTAGCTTGTTGAAGGGATTCCCGGACGGCCCTCCAGGTCTCTTTGGAGCGCTGTACCCATTCCTCCACCGCAGGAGCCTCGGTCTGGCTCGGATGCCACGGTGCCAGGACCGGCTGGTACCCCAACACACACTGAAAAGGGGACACATTAGTAGAGGAGTGGCGTAGTGAGTTCTGGGCCATTTCGGCCCAGGGGATGTACCTCGCCCACTCCCCTGGCCGGTCCTGGCAGTACGACCGCAGAAACCTACCCACCTCCTGGTTTACTCTCTCCACCTGCCCATTACTTTCGGGGTGATAACCGGAGGTCAGGCTGACCGAGACCCCCAGACGCTCCATGAACGCCCTCCATACTCGGGACGTGAACTGGGGGCCCCGATCAGAAACGATGTCCTCCGGCACCCCGTAGGGCCGGAAGACGTGGGTGAATAATGCCTCCGCAGTCTGTAGGGCTGTAGGGATACCGGGCAACGGGAGGAGACGGCAGGACTTAGAGAACCGATCCACAATCACCAGAACCGTGGTGTTCCCCTGAGACGGGGGAAGATCGGTCAGGAAGTCTACGGATAGATGTGACCATGGCCGTTGTGGAACGGGGAGGGGTTGTAACTTCCCTCTAGGAAGGTGCCTAGGAGCCTTACTCTGGGCGCATACTGAACAGGAGGAGACATAAACCTTAACGTCCCTAGCCAAGGTAGGCCACCAATACCTCCCCCGAAGGCTTCCTATTGTCCTCCTCACCCCAGGGTGACCCGAGGAGGGTAGGACGTGAGCCCACCGAATCAGTTGGTCCCGAACACCAAGCGGCACGTACTTCTGCCCCGCCGGACACTGAGGAGGCGCGGGTTCAGCCCGTAACGCCCGCTCGATGTCCGAGTCCACCTCCCATACCACCGGTGCTATCAGCTTTGAGGCGGGAAGGATGGGAGTAGGTTCGGTGGACCTATCCTCTGTGTCGTAAAGGCGGGACAGCGCATCCGCTTTCACGTTCTGGGAGCCCGGTCTATACGATAAAGTGAACCGGAATCGGGTAAAAAATATGGCCCACCTTGCCTGACGCGGGTTCAGTCTCCTAGCTGCCCGAATATACTCCAGATTTTGGTGGTCGGTCCAGATGAGAAAGGGGTGCTTAGCCCCCTCAAGCCAGTGTCTCCACACCTTCAGAGCCCTGACCACCGCTAACAACTCCCGGTCACCCACATCATAGTTACGCTCCGCTGGGCTGAGCTTCCTCGAGAAGAAAGCGCAGGGGCGGAGTTTTGGTGGCGTACCCGAGCGCTGTGATAGCACGGCACCCACCCCAGCCTCGGACGCATCCACCTCCACTATGAATGCTAGAGAGGGGTCCGGATGGGCCAACACGGGTGCATCCGTGAACAGCGCCTTCAACTTGTTGAAAGCTCCGTCCGCCTCTGCTGACCACCGCAACCGCACCGGACCCCCCTTCAGCAGTGAGGTAATTGGAGCCGCTACCTGGCCAAAACCCCGGATAAACCTCCGGTAGTAGTTGGCAAAACCCAAAAACCGCTGCACCTCTTTTACCGTGGTCGGAGTCGGCCAATTACGCACGGCCTTACTGCGGTCACCCTCCATCTCCACCCCCGAGGTGGAAATGCGATAACCCAGAAAGGAGACGGCTCGTTTGGAGAACACACACTTCTCAGCCTTGACGTATAGGTCATGCTCCAGCAGTCTACCAAGCACCCTGCGTACCAGAGACACATGCGCGGCGTGAGTGGCTGAGTAGATCAGAATATCATCGATATAAACAACTACTCCCTGCCTGTGCAGGTCCCTGAGAATATCGTCTACAAAGGATTGAAAAACGGCTGGAGCATTCTTTAACCCATACGGCATGACGCAGTACTCATAGTGGCCCGATGTGGTACTAAATGCGGTTTTCCACTCGTCTCCCTTCCGAATACGCACCAGGCTATACGCGCTCCTGAGATCCAATTTTGTGAAGAACTGCGCTCCCTGAAATGATTCCACTGCCGTAGCAATGAGAGGTAGTGGGTAGCTGAATCCCACCGTGATGGCATTTAGACCTCTATAATCAATACACGGACGCAAACCTCCCTCCTTTTTCCTCACAAAAAAGAAACTCGAGGAGACGGGTGAGATGGAGGACCGAATGTACCCCTGTCCCAGAGACTCCGTGATATATGTCTCCATAGCCAACGTCTCCTCCTGGGATAATGGGTACACGTGACTCTTGGGAAGCGCAGCGTCTACCTGGAGATCTATCGCACAATCCCTTCCCGGTCGATGTGGTGGTAATTTAGTCGCCTTCTTTTTACTGAAAGCGATTGCCAAATCGGCATACTCGGGGGGAATGCACACCGTGGGACCCTGGTCTGGACTCTCCACCGACGTGGCACCGATGGAAACTCCCAGACACCTTCCAGAACACTCCTCTGACCACCCCTGGAGAACCCCCTGTCTCCACGAAATTTTAGGATTGTGCCGGGCCAGCCAGGGAATCCCTAGCACCACTGGAAACGCAGGCGCATCAATAATGTAGAGACTGATACGCTCCCTATGATTCCCCTGCGTTACCATGTCCAGTGGAACCGTGGTCTCCCTGACCACCCCTGACCCTAATGGCCGGCTATCTAGGGAGTGCACGGGAAAGGGAGAATCTATCGGCACAAGCGGAACACCTAATTTAATAGCGAGTCCGCGGTCCATAAAGTTCCCAGCTGCGCCTGAATCGACTAGCGCCCTATGCTGGGAAGAGGGGAAAAATTTAAGGAAAAAAATCAAGACAAACATGTGACCAACAGGGGGTTCTGGGTGAGTTTGGTGCTGACTCACCTGGGGTGATCGAGAAATGTTCCGCCTGCCATCTCGACTCCCAGACGGACCCCCCCAGCACCGATCGGCCGTGTGTCCTCTCCGACCACAGCTGGTGCAGAGGGAGCCTCCTCCTCCGGTACCCCTCGGCACAGTCCCTCCCAACTCCATCGGAACGGGAGTGACGGTGCTGGGTGGTGGAACACACAGGACCCTCTCCGAACGCCCGCGGGCAGCCAGCAGATTGTCCAGTCGGATGGACATGTCAATTAGCTCATCCAGGGAAAGAGCGGTGTCCCGACACGCTAGCTCCCTGCGGACGTCCTCCCGGAGACTACACCGGTAATGGTCGATAAGAGCCCTGTCGTTCCACCCAGATCCTGCTGCCAAGGTCCGGAACTCCAACGCGTAATCCTGGGCGCTCCTCTTCTCCTGCCGGAGATGGAATAGTCGCTCTCCCGCTGCTCGGCCATCTGGAGGGTGGTCAAACACTGCGCGGAAGCGGCGGGAAAACTCTGGGTAGTGCTCCTTCGCTGAGTCTGGGCCATTCCAGACTGCGTTCGCCCACTCCAGAGCACGACCCGTGAGACAGGAGATGAGGACACTCACCCTCTCCGCTCCCGAGGGAGTGGGTCTGACGGTGGCTAGGTACAGTTCCAGCTGGAGTAAGAACCCCTGGCACCCCGCCGCCGCTCCATCATAGACCCTCGGGAGCGTAAGACGGAGGGTGCTGGAGTCGGGAGATGGGGAGTCCTGAGGGGGGGGAGCCGAAGGTGGAGAGAGGAGACCACTTCTCTCCCATCGGTCCATTCTCTCCATCACTTGATCCATAGCCGTTCCGATCCGATGGAGAACGGTGGTATGATGTAGAACCCTTTCCTCCATCGATGGGAGGGGATTGGCTGTTGCTCCTGCTGACTCCATTCCTCAGGGTGCGGGATTCTGTAACGTTCTGAGTGTAGTGGGTGAGAAGTCAGGCGCAGGAAGCAGAGAGTTCAGGGGAGTGCTATTTTAATGCACCACAACGGTGAACATAAGCCAACCCCACGAAAACACAGGGCGTAAACAAAACAAACGCCCCAAACAGGGGGACTTAAACGGTCCAGAAAAGACCCACGAAATGGGAAAGCACGTAACTCACAGACGTGCACACAAGTTTACACAACACAGAAGGTCACAATAATTAATCCCGCACAAGGAACCAGGCGGGCCGGCTGACTAAATAAAGCCTCACTAATTATACAGAATTCAAAACAGGTGCACTCAATGAACACATAAGGGAGGGGGAGGAAATAATCAGTGGCAGCTAGTAGGCCGGCGACGACGACCGCCGAGCGCCACCCGAACGGGAAGGGGAGCCACCTTCGGTCGGAGTCGTGACATTCCATCCTACACCCATCCCTCCCTCTATGCCCAGCGAATGGCCGACCATTGTTGTCGTCCCCCCATATGAGCCAACATAGTGCACCACACCCTGTGTGTCTGTCTGCTAAAAATACCTTGTCAGGACTGGATGTATTGTCTGATGACAGGCGATGTATAATGCAGATATTGTGTGATAGTACACACACACACACACCACACACCACACACACACACTGATAGCGTGCTGCAGGTATGTGTTCTTCATTGGGTGTTTGAGGGATAGGGTCCCATATGGGGGTTAGCCCAGACCCCCTACACCCCCTTTACCACTCCTTATCACCCCACTCTGTCACCAGTGACACGTATTGTTAGTGAATGAACCTAGATGTCAGAAGTGTGCGTACTGGTAGCGAATTCAGGTGCAGGAGAGCAGGGATTTGTAAACAGGCGCACACTTTATTTAGGCAAAAGTGCAAAAGGCGCAAAACAGTCACAAGAATTATGTTTAACAATAAACATCTTCATGAAAAATAACACGGAAAAAACAAGCCAGTCTGGCGCGTCAACAATACACACGTAACACAAACAATCTCACACAAAGACATGATGGGGAACAGAGGAATAAATACATGTAGATTGATTGGGGAATGAAAACCAGGTGTGCAGGGAACAAGACAAAACAAATGGATACATGAAAAATGGAGCGGCGATGGCTAGAAAGCCGGTGACGTCGACCGCCGAACGCCGCCTGAACAAGGAGAGGAGCCGACTTCGGCGGAAGTCGTGACACTAGATGCTCAATGTGGCGTTTTACACAGATACTCAACACAATATTTAGTCCGATTCAGATGTACAGTGTAGTCTACAGTCTTAGAAAAAGGTGCTATCTAGAACCTAAAAGGGTTCTTCAGCTAGAATCGTTTTAGTTCCAGGTTCCTTTCCACCGGGGGCTCTACATCAAACACAAAAGGGTTCTACCTGGAACCAAAACGGGTTATCCTGGAACCAAAAGGGGTTATCCTGGAACCAAAAGGGGTTATCCTGGAACCAAAAGGGGTTATCCTGGAACCAAAAGGGGTTATCCTGGAACCAAAAGGGGTTATCCTGGAACCAAAAAGGGTTATCCTGGAACCAAAAAGGGTTATCCTGGAACCAAAAAGGGTTATCCTATGGGGACAGCTGAAGAACTTGTTTGAAACCCTTTTATCTCAGATTGCATATCACTTTCCTGATAATCAGTTATGTGTGGCTGTGGTTGAGGTGAGTGTTATGATGTGGTGTTGAGATGAGTTAGTTTTATACAAGGGGAAGGTCTTTGAGTTGGAGATTGTCTTTCTATACCTAAAGTCCAAATCATTGACATTACAACTATAGACTCAGTATAGAGCAGCTGCTGAGTGTTTTTTCCACTGATAGGCTAGCAGTGTTAAGGAGATACAGGCCTACATACAGTATGGACATTCCTGTGGTGTGATAACTATTTGATTTCTTTGACAGTCATCTTACTGTAATAACATCAGGATGATCTGTCACGGAGGATTTCTCTCTCTGCTCATATGGCCTTAGTACATGTGCTGGTGTTGTACATAATATGTGTGGGTATCTTCAATCTGTTCTGCTTCTCTGACTCAAGTTAAACAGAATATACAGTAGATAGGTAGGGGTCGTATCTTCAATCTGTTCTGCTTCTCTGACTCAAGTTAAACAGAATATACAGTAGATAGGTAGGGGTCGTATCTTCAATCTGTTCTGCTTCTCTGACTCAAGTTAAACAGAATATACAGTAGATAGGTAGGGGTCGTATCTTCAATCTGTTCTGCTTCTCTGACTCAAGTTAAACAGAATATACAGTAGATAGGTAGGGGTCGTATCTTCAATCTGTTCTGCTTCTCTGACTCAAGTTGAACAGAATATACAGTAGATAGGTAGGGGTCGTATCTTCAATCTGTTCTGCTTCTCTGACTCAAGTTGAACAGAATATACAGTAGATAGGTAGGGGTCGTATCTTCAATCTGTTCTGCTTCTCTGACTCAAGTTAAACAGGATATACAGTAGATAGGTAGGGGTTGGGATCAAGCAGAAGACACATTTCATTTCCCTGTGATAATGAACAACAAATTAAACACATTAGTTGGAGGGATCCAAACTTCTTCCTTCTGCACTTACATCTGACAGGACTTCTTTGAGTACTCAGTAGTGTATATGACTCAACTGTAGATGATATTGTGTATCTTTCTCTCTGTTCACTACAGGAGGCTCTTGCCCATGTTAATGCCCATGCCCAGGTGGCGCGGCCACCAGTGGACCCATCGGAGCTGTTCCCCAGGCTGTGCCACCTGGTGCGGGCCGAGACTGGCTACGGCTTCAACCTGCACAGTGAGAAGTCCCGGCCGGGCCAGTACATCCGCTCCCTGGACCCTGGGTCTCCAGCCGACCACGCCGGGCTCAGACCACAGGACAGACTCATAGAGGTGAGGAGAGAGGGGATGGGTGAAGGAGGGGAGAGGAGAGGGGGATGGGTGAAGGAGGGGAGAGGAGAGGGGGATGGGTGGAGGAGGGGAGAGAAGAGGGGGATGGGTGGAGGAGGGGAAGATTGGTGTCGAAAGAGGGCAAGTGGTTAGAGACTGAAGAAGATGGGTGGGGGACTGTGGAGCTCCATGAAGGGGTTTATTTTTCATGAAGGTGAGGAGGAGGCTGGGAAGAGGGGCTAGTCCAGGAGGAGGATAGGTGTTTGAGGAGGAGGCTGGGAAGAGGGGCTAGTCCAGGAGGAGGATAGAGGTGCAGGGGATTGGTGGGAGAGGGAGGAGGGAGTCAGATGTATTAATAATCACGGAACTATGGACCAGTAGAGGCTTGGTTTGTAAACTTTAGACAAGTGGTGAGAGAGAAGGAGACAGGCTCCAATCAGCTAGTTTACATTGGTCCTAATGAGACCCTAATGAGGTGGGCTTTGAGAAATGGGGTTGGAACACCCTAATTAGGGGGGTTTATAGAACAGAGAGAGAGAGAGAGGGAGTGGGGTGATTGAACATGTGTCTGAGATAAGGGATACAGAGTGAAACCCCAAGAGGCATTTTACTCCCCTATGTACATGCAAATGTACGTGTGCTTGCTTGTGAATGTTTGGGTTTATCAGTGTGTGTGTACACAGGTGTGACCTCGTGTGGCAGAAGTCTCAATGCTCATCCTTCATGCGTGTGAGGGCCACATGTGCCTGGTTTAACCCCTCTAACGATACCACTGCTATAACACGGCCTGGACCCCAGCCTCATCTCACACATGTTTTAGTTGAGATTGAGGACAGGCTGATAGGGGGGAGAGGTTGTTCATCAGTCTGAAAGCAGGATACAGACGAGAGAGAAACATATGAGACCTGAATGTGTGGGAGAAAGAAGGGATGGTGGGATAGCAGAGGGTCAGAGATAGAGGGATAGAAGGAGACACAGGGGAGAAGCAGACGTGTGAAACATACTGATCCTGCTCACCATACACCCTCTCAATCAGACCCCTAGACACATTCCCATGAGCCCTGACCCCAGAGCAGTACATCAGGGCCTAACAAGGCTGCACAGGGCCAAAACAGGGTAAGACAGGGTCAAATACAGGGTCAGACAGGGCCAAATACAGGGTCAGACAGGGCCAAATACAGGGTCAGACAGGGCCAAATACAGGGTCAGACAGGGCCAAATACAGGGTCAGACAGGGCCAAATACAGGGTCAGACAGGGCCAAATACAGGGTCAGACAGGGCCAAATACAGGGTCAGACAGGGCCAAATACAGGGTAAGACAGAGTCAAATACAGGGTCAGACAGGGCCAAATACAGGGTCAGACAGGGCCAAATACAGGGTCAGACAGGGCCAAATACAGGGTAAGACAGAGTCAAATACAGGGTCAGACAGGGCCAAATACAGGGTCAGACAGGGCCAAATACAGGGTCAGACAGGGCCAAATACAGGGTCAGACAGGGCCAAATACAGGGTCAGACAGGGCCAAATACAGGGTCAGACAGGGCCAAATACAGGGTCAGACAGGGCCAAATACAGGGTCAGACAGGGCCAAATACAGGGTAAGACAGAGTCAAATACAGGGTCAGACAGGGCCAAATACAGGGTAAGACAGAGTCAAATACAGGGTCAGACAGGGCCAAATACAGGGTCAGACAGGGCCAAATACAGGGTCAGACAGGGCCAAATACAGGGTCAGACAGGGCCAAATACAGGGTCAGACAGGGCCAAATACAGGGCCAAAACAGGGCCAAATACAGGGTCAGACAGGGCCAAATACAGGGTCAGACAGGGCCAAATACAGGGTCAGACAGGGCCAAATACAGGGTCAGACAGGGCCAAATACAGGGTCAGACAGGGCCAAATACAGGGTCAGACAGGGCCAAATACAGGGTCAGACAGGGCCAAATACAGGGTCAGACAGGGCCAAATACAGGGTCAGACAGGGCCAAATACAGGGTCAGACAGGGCCAAATACAGGGTCAGGCAAGACGTAAAATACACTGCATCAAAAACACAGGGTCAAATGAAAGTCACACAGAGCCAAACAGAATCTAGCTTGGTTTAACTAAAGCTAACCTGGCTCGTAGCGTTACTTTGACGTTATCATGGTGTTGTGGTGAAAACACAAGGCTGGAAACAGTAAAAACAGTGTACAACAACTGCAGAGCAGTTGGATACAGTAGACCCCAACAGGGTCAAAGAGAGACTCACACACACATGCACGGCTATACCATTCCAGTCCTGCCCATACAGTATGAGTAACACGGATGGCTGCACACACACACTGGCACTAGAGGGAGGAGTTGCTTTCAATGCTTTGATGTGCCTCTGTCTGTCCAGCAACAGGAAACAGGGAGGGTGATCTGTAGCTATGGGAGGTAGCTTCCTGTGTCTGTTAGATGACAATAACAGGCCCTGTCTATGTGCTCTATGGTCCATAAATAGGTTTTATCATGTTTATATAGAGACTAAAGAGTCCCTGCCCTGCACCTGAAGACACACATCCAGAGAGAGAGACAGAGAGACCTCGATCTTCTGCACAGATTCTGTCAGACCTGGGCCCTGACAGTAAATCTCAGTAAGACAAAAATACTGGTGTTGCAACAAAGGTCCAGTTCCTAATAAAGCCCCTTAAATTGAAATGTAATTGACAGAGATGACAGAGATACCCTTCTCTGAACCTGAATACACACGCCCAGGGAGAGAGACAGAGATGCCCTTCCCTGAACCTGGATACACACGCCCAGGGAGAGAGACAGAGATACCCTTCCCTGAACCTGAATACACACGCCCAGGGAGAGAGACAGAGATACCCTGAACCTGAATACACACGCCCAGGGAGAGAGACAGAGATGCCCTTCCCTGAACCTGGATACACACGCCCAGGGAGAGAGACAGAGATACCCTTCCCTGAACCTGAATACACACGCCCAGGGAGAGAGACAGAGATACCCTGAACCTGAATACACACGCCCAGGGAGAGAGACAGAGATGCCCTTCCCTGAACCTGGATACACACGCCCAGGGAGAGAGACAGAGATACCCTTCCCTGAACATGAATACACACGCCCAGGGAGAGAGACAGAGATACCCTGAACCTGAATACACACGCCCAGGGAGAGAGACAGAGATACCCTTCCCTGAACCTGAATACACACGCCCAGGGAGAGATGACAGAGATACCCTGCCCTGAACCTGAATACACACGCCCAGGGAGAGAGACAGAGATACCCTGAACCTGAATACACACACCCAGGGAGAGAGACAGAGATACCCTGAACCTGAATACACACCACCAGGGAGAGAGACAGAGATACCCTGAACCTGAATACACACAGGCCCAGGGAGAGAGACAGAGATACCCTGAACCTGAATACACACAGGCCCAGGGAGAGAGACAGAGATACCCTGAACCTGAATACACACAGGCCCAGGGAGAGAGACAGAGATACCCTGAACCTGAATACACACGCACAGGGAGAGAGAGACAGAGACAGATGACTACACAGGACAGTACAGTGCCTTGCGAAAGTATTCGGCCCCCTTGAACTTTGCGACCTTTTGCCACATTTCAGGCTTCAAACATAAAGATATAAAACTGTATTTTTTTGTGAAGAATCAACAAGTGGGACACAATCATGAAGTGGAACGACATTTATTGGATATTTCAAACTTTTTTAACAAATCAAAAACTGAAAAATTGGGCGTGCAAAATTATTCAGCCCCCTTAAGTTAATACTTTGTAGCGCCACCTTTTGCTTCGATTACAGCTGTAAGTCGCTTGGGGTATGTCTCTATCAGTTTTGCACATCGAGAGACTGAAATTTTTTCCCATTCCTCCTTGCAAAACAGCTCGAGCTCAGTGAGGTTGGATGGAGAGCATTTGTGAACAGCAGTTTTCAGTTCTTTCCACAGATTCTCGATTGGATTCAGGTCTGGACTTTGACTTGGCCATTCTAACACCTGGATATGTTTATTTTTGAACCATTCCATTGTAGATTTTGCTTTATGTTTTGGATCATTGTCTTGTTGGAAGACAAATCTCCGTCCCAGTCTCAGGTCTTTTGCAGACTCCATCAGGTTTTCTTCCAGAATGGTCCTGTATTTGGCTCCATCCATCTTCCCATCAATTGTAACCATCTTCCCTGTCCCTGCTGAAGAAAAGCAGGCCCAAACCATGATGCTGCCACCACCATGTTTGACAGTGGGGATGGTGTGTTCAGCTGTGTTGCTTTTACGCCAAACATAACGTTTTGCATTGTTGCCAAAAAGTTCAATTTTGGTTTCATCTGACCAGAGCACCTTCTTCCACATGTTTGGTGTGTCTCCCAGGTGGCTTGTGGCAAACTTTAAACTACACTTTTTATGGATATTTTTAAGAAATGGCTTTCTTCTTGCCACTCTTCCATAAAGGCCAGATTTGTGCAATATACGACTGATTGTTGTCCTATGGACAGAGTCTCCCACCTCAGCTGTAGATCTCTGCAGTTCATCCAGAGTGATCATGGGCCTCTTGGCTGCATCTCTGATCAGTCTTCTCCTTGTATGAGCTGAAAGTTTAGAGGGACGGCCAGGTCTTGGTAGATTTGCAGTGGTCTGATACTCCTTCCATTTCAATATTATCGCTTGCACAGTGCTCCTTGGGATGTTTAAAGCTTGGGAAATATTTTTGTATCCAAATCCGGCTTTAAACTTCTTCACAACAGTATCTCGGACCTGCCTGGTGTGTTCCTTGTTCTTCATGATGCTCTCTGCGCTTTTGACGGACCTCTGAGACTATCACAGTGCAGGTGCATTTATACGGAGACTTGATTACACACAGGTGGATTGTATTTATCATCATTAGTCATTTAGGTCAACATTGGATCATTCAGAGATCCTCACTGAACTTCTGGAGAGAGTTTGCTGCACTGAAAGTAAAGGGGCTGAATAATTTTGCACGCCCAATTTTTCAGTTTTTGATTTGTTAAAAAAGTTTGAAATATCCAATAAATGTCGTTCCACTTCATGATTGTGTCCCACTTGTTGTTGATTCTTCACAAAAAAATACAGTTTTATATCTTTATGTTTGAAGCCTGAAATGTGGCAAAAGGTCGCAAAGTTCAAGGGGGCCGAATACTTTCGCAAGGCACTGTAAATACAATGGGCTCCATTGGGTTAATACAGGGTATAGTTCAATGCAGTACTGTAGGACATTCCACTGACTCCCCTCCACACTGCTTAGATACTGTAAGCACTCAGAGAGGCCAAATACTTGAGACAATACAGTACTGTCTGTCTCTACTGTGCTCTTCAATTCATAACAATAGAATCTCATTCTACGTCTATGCATTACCTTCCCCAATATGTCTGCAAAGCAGCATTCAGCAACCAGCTGTGACATTCCACCACGTCATATTCAAGAAGGTATTTGTAGATCAAGAACCTGTATTGGTGTCCTCCTCTGAACACAACAGTTAAACGACTTGGCCTTCTTCTTTCCTGTATGAATGGGGCTCAACAGTATCAGCTGTGTTTTGACAGGACCGAGTGAAAGGGATTTCTAATGAACACAGTCTGGGTGTACAGTTTCAACTCAGAGTGGTTCGTCTATAGTCATTGAAACCCTGTCTGTGTTAGCTAGATTAGCGCTAAGTGAAGTTACTCCCTACCCACTGATTCAGGGTCCCTATAATCAGTGGTGGAAAAAGTACCCAATTGTCACACTTGAATTAAATTAAAGATACCTTGATAGAAAATAACTAATGTAAAACTGAAAGTCACCCAGTAAAATACTTGAGTTAAAGTTTTAAAAAACTATTTGGTTTTAAATATACTTAAGTATCAAAAGTAAAAGTATAAATCATTTCACATTCCTTATATTAAGCAAACCAGATGGCACAAGTTTCTTGTTTTTAAATGTACGGATAACCAGGGGCACACTCCAACACTCAGACATAATTTACAAACGAAGCACGTGTGTTTAGTGAGTCCGCCCAGATCAGAGGCAGTAGGGATGACCAGGGATGCTCTCTTGATAAGTGCGTGGACCATTTTCCTGTCCTGCTAAGCATTGAAAATGTAATGACTACTTTTGGGTGTCAGGGAAAATGTATTAAGTAAAAGGTACATCGTTTTCTTTAGGACTACAGGGGAGGAACATTTAAAGTTGTCAAAAATATAAATAGTATAGTACAGATACACCAAAAAACTACTTAAGTAGTACTTTAAAGTATTTTTACTTAATTACACCATATATACAAAAGTATGTGGACACCTCTTCAAATTAGTGGATTTGGCTATTTTAGCCACACCCGTTGCTGACAGGTGTATAAAATCGAGCTCACCGCCATGAAATCTCCCTAGACAAACATTGGCAGTAAGAATGGCTTTATTTGAGAGCTCAGTGACTTTCAACGTGGCAGCATCATAGGATGCAACCTTTCCAACAAGTCGGTTCGTCAAATTTCTTCCCTGCTAGAGCTGCCCCACTCAACTGTAAGTGCTGTTATTGTAAAGTGGAAACGTCTAGGAGCAACGACAGCTCAGCCACATAAGCTCACAGAATGGGACCGCCGAGTGCTGAAGTGTGTGGTGCGTTAAAATCATCTATCATCGGTTGCAACACTCACTACTGAGTTCTAAACTGCCTCTGGAAGCAACATCAGCACAATAACTGTTCGTCGGGAGCTTCGTAAAAATGGGTTTCCATGGCCGAGCAGTCGCACACAAGCTTAAGATCACCATGAGCAATACCAAGCGTCAGCTGAAATGGTCTAAAGCTTGGACTCTGGAGCAGTGGAAACGCGTTCTCTGGAGTGATGAATCATGCTTCGCCAACTGGCAGTCTGACGGACGAATCTGGGTTTGGCGGATGGCAGGAAAACACTACCTGCCCCAATGCATAGTGCCAACGGTAAAGTTTGGTGGAGGGGGAATAATGGTCTGGGGCTGTTTTTCATGGTTTGGGCTGGGCCCCTTATTCTAGATGATTCTGGGCTTCCAACTTTGTGGCAACAGTTTGGGGAAGGCCCTTTGCTGTTTCACCATGGCAATGCCCCAGTGCATAAAGCGAGGTCCATACAGAAACGGTTTGTCAAGATCAGTGTGGAAGAACTTGACCGGCCTGTACAGAGCCCTGACCTCAACCCCACCGAACACCTTCGGGATGAATTGGAGTGCCGACTGGAAGCCAGGCCTAATCGCCCAACATCAGTGTGCAACCTCACTAATGCTCTTGTGGCTGAATGGAAGCAAGTCCACACAGCAATGTTCCAACATCTAGTGGAGAGCCTTCCCAGAAGAGTGGAGGCTGTTATAGCAGCAATGTTCCAACATCTAGTGGAAAGCCTTCCCAGAAGAGTGGAGGCTGTTATAGCAGCAATGTTCCAACATCTAGTGGAAAGCCTTCCCAGAAGAGTGGAGGCTGTTATTGCAGCAATGTTTCAACATCTAGTGGAGAGCCTTCCCAGAAGAGTGGAGGCTGTTATTGCAGCAATGTTTCAACATCTAGTGGAGAGCCTTCCCAGAAGAGTGGAGGCTGTTATTGCAGCAATGTTTCAACATCTAGTGGAGAGCCTTCCCAGAAGAGTGGAGGCTGTTATAGCAGCAATGTTCCAACATCTAGTGGAGAGCCTTCCCAGAAGAGTGGAGGCTGTTATTGCAGCAATGTTTCAACATCTAGTGGAGAGCCTTCCCAGAAGAGTGGAGGCTGTTATAGCAGCAAAGGGGGGACCAACTCCATATCAATGCGCATGATTTTGGAATGAGATGTTCAGTGAGCAGGTGTCCACATACTTTTGGTCACTTAGTGTACTTTACATCACTGCCTATAATCATTTAGGTTAGGATCAGGAGTAGGCTGATCTGGTCCTAGATCTGGGGTTAAGGACTACTTTTACCTTATGCAGTTTCCCCTATACAGGTCAGTGTCAGTAAACTGTAGTCAGTGAAGCCCTGTTTCAATCAGTCATTGGTTTTAATGCTGTGTCTGTTCGTTCTAGCTGGATTAGTGCTAAGTGGCTAGGTCACTGTACCTGCTGAAACTGCAGGCAGAGCCCCGGGGGTTTGGCCTAGGTAACCCCAGGCAGGTGTGTGGGCTCAGCGGTTGACTAGAGGATGATTATGTGTGTGTTATTCTCTGTGGCTAATGGAGGATGTCTCTGACCAAGCAACTGTGTGGCACGGTGCACTGCTTGGTCCATCGTCAGCAGCTCGTTAGCAAGGTGAAGACCCATTCTCTCTCACACACACACACACACACACACAAAGGTAAACCAATGGAAACATTCCAGGGTGTACAACCTAAACAAACACTGACGATTATGATTGTACCTTGAAAACGACTGCTCTGTAAAGCATTCAAACAGCACTGTATTCCAATGAAAAACAGCTTTGGCCCACTGGCACTACACTGACTGTTGTATTGTGTGGGAGTCGCCTAACGAACAAGGGCCCTATTAATTAGCTTGAGTGGGCTGGATTGTTTTGTTGGATTGTGAAGGATTGCTGCTGCTATGAAACATGACACAACACCTGCTCCCCTATCCCAACACAAAGGGGGCTTGTTCCTCCTCATACACTAGGGCTGGTATGATGAGACGATTCTCTACCAATTAGTGTGTGATGACTCCACTGAGCCTTATGTTCTGACACCTACTCTAATGGCGAGAGGGAGAGAGACAGAGAGAGAGAGACAGAGCGAGAGGGATAGACAGAGAGGGAGAGCGAGAGAAAGAATAGATAGAGATGTGTTTCTGATAGTGAAGGTGTCCGCACCATAACAGTTATCACTGCTTAACTCTCACTCTCGCTTTCTTTCATGCTCTTTCTTTTTTCTCTTTTTCTCTCTCACACACACAATACACACAACTTCTCTTGGTTTTACACATTCTTTCCTCCCTTTCCTCTCTCTCTTTCCCTCCTTCTCCTAGTCTCTCCCTAGCCTTAACAGGCACTCACTATACTTTTACATTTCCTATGTAACAGTTAGTTATGAGATAGTAGGAGGGTATCTAGCCATGCTGTTACAGTGTATTAGACCAGTCTGGTACCTAGCCGTGTTGTTCCAGTGTATTAGACCAGTCTGGTATCTAGCCGTGTTGTTACAGTGTATTAGACCAGTCTGGTATCTAGCCGTGTTGTTAGTGTATTAGACCAGTCTGGTATCTAGCCGTGTTGTTACAGTGTATTAGACCAGTCTGGTATCTAGCCGTGTTGTTACAGTGTATTAGACCAGTCTGGTATCTAGCCGTGCTGTTACAGTGTATTAGACCAGTCTGGTATCTAGCCGTGTTGTTACAGTGTATTAGACCAGTCTGGTATCTAGCCGTGTTGTTACAGTGTATTAGACCAGTCTGGTATCTAGCCGTGTTGTTACAGTGTATTAGACCAGTCTGGTATCTAGCCGTGCTGTTACAGTGTATTAGACCAGTCTGGTATCTAACCGTGCTGTTACAGTGTATTAGACTAGTCTGGTACCTAGCCGTGCTGTTACAGTGTATTAGACCAGTCTGGTATCTAGCCGTGTTACAGTGTATTAGACCAGTCTGGTATCTAGCCGTGTTGTTACAGTGTATTAGACCAGTCTGGTATCTAGCCGTGTTGTTACAGTGTATTAGAACAGTCTGGTATCTAGCCGTGCTGTTACAGTGTATTAGACCAGTCTGGTACCTAGCCGTGCTGTTACAGTGTATTAGACCAGTCTGGTATCTAACCGTGCTGTTACAGTGTATTAGACGAGTCTGGTATCTAGCCGTGTTACAGTGTATTAGACCAGTCTGGTATCTAGCCGTGTTGTTACAGTGTATTAGACCAGTCTGGTATCTAGCCGTGTTGTTACAGTGTATTAGAACAGTCTGGTATCTAGCCGTGCTGTTACAGTGTATTAGACCAGTCTGGTACCTAGCCGTGCTGTTACAGTGTATTAGACCAGTCTGGTATCTAACCGTGCTGTTACAGTGTATTAGACCAGTCTGGTATCTAGCCGTGTTGTTACAGTGTATTAGACCAGTCTGGTATCTAGCCGTGTTGTTACAGTGTATTAGACCAGTCTGGTATCTAGCCGTGTTGTTACAGTGTATTAGACCAGTCTGGTATCTAGCCGTGTTGTTACAGTGTATTAGACCAGTCTGGTATCTAGCCGTGCTGTTACAGTGTATTAGACCAGTCTGGTATCTAACCGTGCTGTTACAGTGTATTAGACTAGTCTGGTACCTAGCCGTGCTGTTACAGTGTATTAGACCAGTCTGGTATCTAACCGTGCTGTTACAGTGTATTAGACGAGTCTGGTATCTAGCCGTGTTACAGTGTATTAGACCAGTCTGGTATCTAACCGTGCTGTTACAGTGTATTAGACCAGTCTGGTATCTAACCGTGCTGTTACAGTGTATTAGACGAGTCTGGTATCTAGCCGTGTTACAGTGTATTAGACCAGTCTGGTATCTAGCCGTGTTGTTACAGTGTATTAGACCAGTCTGGTATCTAGCCGTGTTGTTACAGTGTATTAGAACAGTCTGGTATCTAGCCGTGCTGTTACAGTGTATTAGACCAGTCTGGTACCTAGCCGTGCTGTTACAGTGTATTAGACCAGTCTGGTATCTAACCGTGCTGTTACAGTGTATTAGACGAGTCTGGTATCTAGCCGTGTTACAGTGTATTAGACCAGTCTGGTATCTAGCCGTGTTGTTACAGTGTATTAGACCAGTCTGGTATCTAGCCGTGTTGTTACAGTGTATTAGAACAGTCTGGTATCTAGCCGTGCTGTTACAGTGTATTAGACCAGTCTGGTACCTAGCCGTGCTGTTACAGTGTATTAGACCAGTCTGGTATCTAACCGTGCTGTTACAGTGTATTAGACCAGTCTGGTATCTAGCCGTGTTGTTACAGTGTATTAGACCAGTCTGGTATCTAGCCGTGTTGTTACAGTGTATTAGACCAGTCTGGTATCTAGCCGTGTTGTTACAGTGTATTAGACCAGTCTGGTATCTAGCCGTGTTGTTACAGTGTATTAGACCAGTCTGGTATCTAGCCGTGCTGTTACAGTGTATTAGACCAGTCTGGTATCTAACCGTGCTGTTACAGTGTATTAGACTAGTCTGGTACCTAGCCGTGCTGTTACAGTGTATTAGACCAGTCTGGTATCTAACCGTGCTGTTACAGTGTATTAGACGAGTCTGGTATCTAGCCGTGTTACAGTGTATTAGACCAGTCTGGTATCTAACCGTGCTGTTACAGTGTATTAGACCAGTCTGGTATCTAGCCGTGTTGTTACAGTGTATTAGACCAGTCTGGTATCTAGCCGTGTTGTTACAGTGTATTAGACCAGTCTGGTATCTAACCGTGCTGTTACAGTGTATTAGACCAGTCTGGTATCTAGCCGTGCTGTTACAGTGTATTAGACCAGTCTGGTATCTTTGTTACAGTGTATTAGACCAGTCTGGTATCTAACCGTGCTGTTACAGTGTATTAGACCAGTCTGGTATCTAACCGTGCTGTTACAGTGTATTAGACCAGTCTGGTATCTAGCCGTGTTGTTACAGTGTATTAGACCAGTCTGGTATCTAGCCGTGCTGTTACAGTGTATTAGACCAGTCTGGTATCTAACCGTGCTGTTACAGTGTATTAGACCAGTCTGGTATCTAGCCGTGCTGTTACAGTGTATTAGACCAGTCTGGTATCTTTGTTACAGTGTATTAGACCAGTCTGGTATCTAACCGTGCTGTTACAGTGTATTAGACCAGTCTGGTATCTAACCGTGCTGTTACAGTGTATTAGACCAGTCTGGTATCTAGCCGTGCTGTTACAGTGTATTAGACCAGTCTGGTATCTTTGTTACAGTGTATTAGACCAGTCTGGTATCTAACCGTGCTGTTACAGTGTATTAGACCAGTCTGGTATCTAACCGTGCTGTTACAGTGTATTAGACGAGTCTGGTATCTAGCCGTGTTACAGTGTATTAGACCAGTCTGGTATCTAACCGTGCTGTTAGTGTATTAGACCAGTCTGGTATCTAGCCATGTTGTTACAGTGTATTAGACCAGTCTGGTATCTAGCCGTGTTGTTACAGTGTATTAGACCAGTCTGGTATGTAGCCGTGCTGTTACAGTGTATTAGACCAGTCTGGTATGTAGCCGTGCTGTTACAGTGTATTAGACCAGTCTGTGTCACAACCAACTCCTACTGCCCTCACTTCATAAGCAGCAGCGTTACTGAATTTTAAAACTAAATCCCCCTCAGGACACTGATACCTGAAACCCACACTATTGGTTCAGCAGAAGCTAGGCATCAATATTTGATGGTGTACCAACGTTAAGGCAGGCAGCATCGTGCAAAGCTACAGTACTCGCTGAATAGAGTTAATGGAATATACAGGAGTCTGTGGAAAGACACAGGGAGAAACTCTCCAACAGAAACTTGCTGATGTGTTAGTGACTGGGGTGGAGGTGTGAGGGCTTCTTCTTACCTTTCAGACACTCTCTCGCTCCCCTCACACACTCCCCCTTCACTCTTTTCCAGCTGAATTCACAAGTTGCCGAACCAATTAAAGAGGGTTTACTATGACCAAAGAGAGAGAGAAAAAGTGTTTGAAAAGGAAACAAATAAACTATGTTCTACTGTTAGAACCCATTAGCTTACATGCTCGTTCCATCCTTGTTGTTATGGGGTATGGAATGTAAAGGTATTCTGTTCAGTTTGTACGTCATTGAGGAAGGAATGCAGAATATTCTCTCTATGCACCATCTTGCAAAAATGTGTGTCTGATTCCTCACAGGTTTTGTCCTCACTCTTCATTGAGTCCGGTGGAAAATGATTGTTTTGGTGCATAGTACCCTCTACTGTTTGGATCACGTAACGGTTTGCATACTCAGTTGATCCTTGTCTGAATAAATAAGTATTTTAGTTTAGGCTATACCATGGTTCTGGACAGTTGTGAATGTGTTCTCTAAAACGCTGGGTCAGGTAAAGAGAATGTTGTTGGATTGAGACTGGTGACCTGCTGCACTGGTCCAATGTGGACGAATCAGAAATCAACTGTAAGTCAACCAGTGTAAAGTCTGTACACCAGTAATGACAGACGACCGACCAACCAACATCACTAGTGTGCTTTTTTTAGAACTTGTTTTGGATACTTAGTTGTTCCTGTCTGAACCAGCAGCAGGATCTACAGTTCACTGTTTCTTTCCTACTGTATCCATATTCACAACCAGACAGCCTTGAACGTCTGTCAGACATTGAAACATTGAGACAGTGAGGAGGCCAGATCACAGAGTCACAGACAACAGTATAGATGGAGACATCTAACATCACTCACCCATAACACCCTTTCTTCCCCTCTCTCTCCCTTCTCTCCTTTCAGGTGAATGGGGTGAACGTGGAGGGCATGCGTCATGCGGAGGTCGTGGCCTTCATAAAGAGAGGAGGAGATGAGACCAGGCTGCTGGTGGTGGACCCTGACACAGACCATCACTTTAAGAAGATGGGCGTCACCCCATTGGCCAGCCACGTTAAAGGTAGGCCTACACCCCTGTTTATCTGTTAAACAGAATATTCATTTCAAGTGTACTCTTATAAACCACGCAAGTCTCTAGTCTAATTGTACATCTACATTTAACATATTACATAATATTACATAATATTGCATAATATTGCATATTGAGAAGGCAGTAATGGTGTTGATGATCCTAATCTATAGTGAAATGTTACGGTGTTGTTCATCAAAACCAGCATCAGATTACTGACCTCCAAATCTGAGCCTGTAATTCTGGGTGAAGTTGCCCGTAGGGTGGATCAGTTTTGCATTTCCTCCACTAATGGTTCAGGTTAGGATTGGGGAGGAGGAAAGGGTAGAGAAGCTGATCCTAGATCTGTACGTAGAGCGTAATTCTGACCCTTCTTTCCCAGACTTTGACGGTCCGTCCATATCCAACGGCTCCCCCAGTCCTCAGATCAACGGCAGCTTCACCAGCAGCTCCATCCAGTCACACCACTCTGACCTGAGCAGTCCAGACAACAGCCTGCAGGTGAGACGTGTGTGTGTGTGTGTGTGTAGTGTGTAGTGTGTGTAGTGTGTACAAACATTCAAGAAAGCATGCAAGGTGTGAGTATATGTGTGTCTGCATGCGTGTGTAGACTATATTGGAGTGTACAGTATGTAACCTCTTGTTATTTCATATAACACAAGTATCACATTAACACAGATAGTATCAGAATTACACATCAGGGTTCTATTTCAATTCATTACATTCAGGAAGTAAACTGAGGTCTACCAATTTTACCATTCACACATTTGACCAATTCCAAATCATTGAGCAAATTAGAAGAATTGGAATTCCTGTTTACTTCCTGAATTGACTGAATTGAAATTGAATTGACCTCAACCCTGCCATGCGTGTGATTGTCATCCACACTATAACTACCAAGTAGTCTCTGATCTGATCTGATCTGTCTGTGTATCTAGCTGGGAGAGGACGAGGCGAGCCGTCTGATGGACCCGTTTGCTGAGATCGGCCTGCTCCTGAGTCCCACAGCGGCTGAGGCCAAAGAGAAGGCCCACGCCAAGAGAGCCAAGAAGAGAGCCCCTCAGATGGACTGGGACAAAAAACACCAGCTCTTCAGCAACTTCTGAACTTTTCTGCCACCCAATGAGAGAAGCAGAAAGACTGTCGAATTTGACATTTCTGAAACTTACCTTCAACATTCCTACCCGTTACCAACAGAAGAGAATATGCAGATAGAATGTTGTTCTTTGAACGTTGGCCATCCAACACCCACTCCCCCCTGCTTCCAAAATGGACTGGATGGAATGATGGACATCTCATCCTTTACCCCTCCTTCAATCCTCCCTTCTTCCACCCTTCTCTATACCCTCATCCCACCCAGAGAGAGCTTGTCTTCTGGACTGGACTGGAATAAGAGACTCAAGATTACCAGCTTCTTCTGAATCCTCCCGTCATCATCAGTCTTTCCCTAAACCATCCAATGTCCTTCCTCTTCTACCACTAACTCCCACCTCCTCTGAGGACTGCTCTGGAGAGAGGAGGCACTTATTTTTGTATTCAGAAAGTAGAAAAGCACCATGATAGGTGTTAGCCAGCCCAGCTATAAGGAGTATGGGGAATATGGACTATGTGAGATGTTTGTGAACACTGTGACCTGATCTTAAACATTGGGGTTTGTTTTGACCCTGTAAGAGAAGGAACGTACGCCCAAAGATGGATAAAACTCTTCCTCCCATGATCCTCCTGTGATTTTATTGTGTGATCGATGCGCCTCAGACTTCACGGATTCACTCACCAGGAAAAGCACAAACTGGAGGCTGAATAGCATTGCTTCTGTATCATCTCTGTTTGTATTTGTATCAAAGCATCTGTTTTCTCACAATGTCATAACATTTCCACTTTGCTCCCTATGTTGGATATGAACTGGTATTCATAGATGGTGTAAACAATGCATAGACAATCAAAAGCCTTACTCCACCCATCCCTCCCTCTCAATATGATAGCATTTAAGATACATGCATTTAGTCAATGTATGCGTGCACACACACACAAGCCCCCTATGATTCTCTAGCCTATAGGCCTGCTTCACTCATTCTAAGGCAGTTTTAGTTTATTTAAGGGACCCTTATCTTTATGACATCAATGACATCCTCTCCACCATTTCATATCCCAATGTCCCCGACATAGAAATAGAATTACTAGAATGGGAATTCCTCAATCAAGTTAAGAGTGAATAGATCAAGCGTTGAGTGTTTTTTACACTGCCTGTCTAGTACACCAGGGGGTGCTAATAAGACACACAGCAACATGAAGCCACTCCAGTACACTGCTCAGAGATGTATGAGGATTGGGACATGAAAGTACCATAGCAGGAGAAGATAGTCTGGGGATGATATGACCACTTTAAAGATGTATGAGATCTATGTAACACCTTGTAACATTTACATAAAGCCTGCAGGTATGTGTTATTACTAGTTATGAGTATCTATCATGCTTTACCTGTTATAAGCAAATATAATGCTATATTACTTGCTATGAGCATGTATAATGCTATATTACTTGTTATGAGCATCTATGTTTTATTACTTGCTATGAGCATTGATAATGCTGTATTACTTGTTATGAGCATCTATAATGCTGCATTACTTGTTATGAACATCATCTATGAGCCGAACACCTTTATATGAAAAAGTATAGATACAAATAATGTATGAAATAACAAGATGGATATTGTACGGGATTGAAAGTGAGCCCAGCGTATCAAAGAAAGCTTACATCATTCAGTGTTGATGTGATGTTGTGGTAATGTTCTGCTCATGTTGTGGTACAGTGATGACAGACTGACATAGTGCTTGTATCAGCTACTCCAGACTGGGCTGTCTTTCTGTTTCACTTCAGAAGGGAAGGACACAGTTATTTTTGTACAACATGCCTGAATGCTGTGGATTGTGGATCGGCTGTGGTATCAGGGGCTTTGGTATGTGAGTATAGCCTGGTCGCAGATCTATTTGTGCGATATTGCCAACTCCTATGGTTATTATCAAGAGGCGTCACACAACAATAGCCATAGGAGTTGGTAAGACAGCACAAACTGATCTCGGACCAGGCTATTCTGAGCTATGGGGCTAGGGGCTCTGATCAGTGGGCCTGCCCAGTGGGGGCTGTGGTGGTGGGGTGGTGGGGCAGTGGGGTGTGTGGGAGAGGCCTATCCTGGAGGTCAGACTCAGAGATGCTCTAATGAATGAGACCAGGGGAGCCACAGGATTTACAGGAGATTAGTCCTAGCATAGGATAGCATAGGGACAGCTGTCCTGCACACAGACACACCCCAGACCAAACCACTGTCACGCCTCATAGGGGGGTGAAGGTTATCTTACTGTGTGTGTGTCATCCACTGTTACGGATAATAATCTCAGGTCCCCCCGGTCGTTCATATTGTGGTAGGATCTACACAAAGAGAACACACCCCAGACCAAACCACTGCTACATCTCATACGGGGGTGAAGGGAGATAGAAGGGAAAGTTTGTCTCTGTGTCATCCATTGTTACTATTCACCCAGGGTCCGTATAGTGCTGATCTAGGATCAGTTTTGCCTTTTAGATCATAATTAATAAGATTATATGGACAGGAGGGACCTGATACTAGTTCAGCACTCCTACTCTGAGACGCTTTCTGAATACGGGCCCAGGTCCCCCCTGGAGGTTCATATTGTGGTAGGGACTGAAATGCGGGTCCCTGGTTGGGCTCGGTCTGAGGTACAGGCCCAGGGTCAGCTGTGCTATGCGGCGCCGACACCACACTTAGGACGGAGAGAAATGTCTGATCTGTTTTCATATATTGCACAATTTATTTTTGTTAATATGCATATTGTCATTACTATTACTCATAATAGTACAGATAAAACAGTTTTTATTTCTCTGGTTTCCATTTGTGATCTAGCACCAATGTGTTTGCATAAGGGTTTTTACTATTGGTCCATATGATAAGCTGACCGTTAAACCCTGAGCAGAATGGTATATGACCCATGTATATTGACATTTTAGTCATTTGGCAGACGCTGTTATCCAAAGCGGCTTAAAGGAGCAATTTGGGGTTAAGTGCCTTGCTCAAAAGTTTGTTGACAGATTTTTCACCTAGTTGGTTTGGAGATTCCAACCAGTGACCTATCGGTTACTGGCCCAATGCTCTTAACCACTAGGCTACCTGCCTCCCTACAGTATATATACGGCAGGTTGTATTTTTTCAATAAAGTGTGACAATCTCCTTCTGGTCTATATGACATCATCTCAGTGTCATCCCTTCTTCTTCTGTAAGTCTGTTGTCTTGTCTCTGATACTAGTGGGGGAGGGGGGGGTCATCTGTTCAATGAGCTAATCTTCCCACAGCTGTGATCCAGGAGTTCTCAGAGATACTCCTCCTCTTCTTTCTCAAGGTCTATCGCCCTCCCTCACTATTGTCCAGGTCCTCCTCCTTGCTTGCGCTCTCTATCTCTCTCTCTCTCTCTCTTCCCCCCTCGATCCCTAAGGATTATGTGAGTGTTGGCATACAGTTTCACTCTGTTTCAAGAATTCTCTCGTGCCTCCAGCTGCCATGAGTACTCAGGCCCGTTAAAGGTCACGCAGAGGTCCAGAGTGTGTGTGTGTGTCTGTCTTGTTCCGCCGGTTGGGTTTCTTCACGTTGACATCCGTTTGCGCCAAACCCGGCGAGATTGACATTTCTTTTTTTTTTTACCACTTTTTCTCCCCAATTTCGTGGGATCCAATTGTTAGTAGTTACTATCTTGTCTCATCGCTATAACTCCCGTACGGGCTCGGGAGAGACGAAGGTTGAAAGCCATGCGTGAGATTGACATTTCTACGTTATATAGGCTGCGCATCAGCCGCCTTCCTTCCGACCGGAGGACTTGCTTACTCCCCACAATGCAACACACTTGTGGTATTCAAAGTTCCCATACAACTCCTCATATCTAGCTTTAACCCACCCTTAGTTGAATGAGACGATGTTTGGCGTAATCAGCAGACTTCCCTACTAACGGGCCCTTCGGTACGCTCCATATCGGTGATGGAAGGCGGGGTACACTGTACTTCCTTGGAGCTAACCGCGTTTGAGACGGTGTACGGCGGCCAGGAGCAAAAACTCCCTATTAGTCGGGCCCAATGGAGAAACCCTGGGAGGACCAGGCTCCTTGGAGTGGCCATTCCTCTGAGGCTGTACTGAGTCAAGATAAGAAGATTTCACCAGTGGAACCCAACCCACTGGCGGCACCTTTTTTCGGCTGTCAGGAGGTGCATCCTGTGTTCCATAGCTCACGTTGTGACCTGCTTCACTTAGTTATCCGCTCAAGGTCGCACTTAATTGGGCATATATCTGTGTGGGTGTGGTCAGTCAAGTGTGAAAGAGTCTCATTATAGAATGTGTGTCCTTTGTCTGCTACGGTTCTTCAGCAGGCTGGCATTGAGCTTCCCAGCCTGTTTGTCCCAGACTCAGCAGTCTGGCATTCAGAGCTTCCCAGTCTGTTTGTCCCAGACTCAGCAGTCTGGCATTCAGAGCTTCCCAGCCTGTTTGTCCCAGACTCAGCAGTCTGGCATTCAGAGCTTCCCAGTCTGTTTGTCCCAGACTCAGCAGTCTGGCATTCAGAGCTTCCCAGCCTGTTTGTACTAAACTCAGCAGTCTGGCATTCAGAGCTTCCCAGTCTGTTTGTACTAAACTCAGCAGTCTGGCATTCAGAGCTTCCCAGTCTGTTTGTCCTAGACTCAGCAGTCTGGCATACAGAGCTTCCCAGTCTGTTTGTCCTAGACTCAGCAGTCTGGCATTCAAGCTTCCCAGTCTGTTTGTACTAGACTCAGCAGACTGGCATTCAGAGCTCCCCAGCCTGTTTGTCCTAGACTCAGCAGTCTGGCATTGAGCTTCCCAGCCTGTTTGTACTAGACTCAGCAGACTGGCATTCAGAGCTTCCCAGCCTGTTTGTACTAGACTCAACAATCTGGCATTGAGCTTCCCAGCCTGTTTGTACTAGACTCAGCAGTCTGGTTTTCAGAGCTTCCCAGCCTGTTTGTACCAGACTCAGCAGTCTGGTTTTCAGAGCTTCCCAGCCTGTTTGTACTAGACTCAGCAGTCTGGTTTTCAGAGCTTCCCAGCCTGTTTGTACTAGACTCAGCAGTCTGGTTTTCAGAGCTTCCCAGCCTGTTTGTACTAGACTCAGCAGAGACACTGACTGGTGCCTAGTGTCTGTGTGTCCTCCTACGCTTTCCCAGAAAGCCAGTCATGCATAGGTCAGAGGTCTGCGACTGGTCAAGTTAACGGTCAGACAGTGAGAACACAGTGATGACATGGTTACATGGGTCGTATTCATTAGGGCACACAGTAGCAGAATATTTTGAAATGGTCATTTAGCAGACACGCTTATCCAGAGTGACTTACAGAAGCAATTAGAGTTAAGTGCCTTGCTCAAGGGCACATCAACAGATTTTTCACCTAGTCGTCTCTGGTATTCGAACCAGCGACCTTTTGGTTAATTGCCCAGTGCTCTTAACCGCTGGGTTACCTGCTGCCCCTCCATTTGGTGCCTAGTGAATACGGACGGCCCTGTTGTGGGAACACAGTGATGACATGTACACATACCTATTGTGTCATTGTTGAGGCTGTGTCTGAAGTGGAGGTGGTGAGGTCTTTCCAGAGTCAGGTCAACAAATAGACAAGACGTGGGCTGTCTAAGAGATTACTAAAATGTTATGTTGACTTTGTAAATCCTAATCTCAAGAAATAGGCAGCATTTTCAAAACATCCCTATATCAGCAGAACCATCGGAGTTACAGACATTGAAACCACCAGAAATCACTAAAAGACTTTCTCTGGCCACATACAACTGTACACTAACTGTAAAACTGTAAAAACTCAAAATAACTGTACAGTAACACTCAGAAAGACAACAATACACATTCAGTTAGCTAGGTGGAGCAACGGCAACAGTGCAAACTAGGCTGTGTGTGTGTGTGTGTGTACACACATGCATGCTTGCCTTGTCTGCCAACATGTATGTTTGTGTGTGTGTGTGTGTGTGTGTGGAGCCCGGTACACCCAGTGCCATACCTGGTCTTTGTGGTAATGTGATGCCACACGAGGACAAATTAAGCCCCCCAGAGGCGCTGGTGGAGACTGACTACGTTCTAGATGTGAAGCCAGGCAACATCAAAGGATGGACAAGTTCAAAGCAGGCAGCAATTTATCAGAGCAGTAAAAACGGATAAAGGATCCACAGGTGATCATTTCTATTCAGTCTGTCTATACAGGCATGTTTAGCCTCTCCTATTCAGTCTGTCCTTGTCTATGCAGGCATGTTTAAACTCTCATTGTTGTTGGGTTTGATGGGGTATTGCGCTCTCTTTCCCTGTGTCTGTCTGTCTTTTTCTTTCTCTCTCTGCCTCTGTGCTCTCACGCACTCGCTCTCTCTCTCTCTTCAAGAACATCACTCTCCCGACTTCCTCACTCTTTGCCTCTCTCTATTTCTCTCTCTCCCCCATTCCTCCATTTATCCCTCCCTTCCTCCCTCCCTTCCTCTCCTGCCCTGCCCAGGTTGGAGTAGGGCCCCAGTAGGGCAGCTGTGCCCAAGAGGAGAAACCGGAGCCGAGCCACGGAAGCACACGGGTAGAGGAGGGGGAGAGTAAGGGGGGAAGAGGAGGCGGGAGTCTCCGTAGCCATGGTGACTGTGTGTTTTTGTTAGCGGCGCGTGAGTCAGCCGAGCGATGAGTCACAGTCAGGAGGAAACACACACAGAGGCACTACAGACACACTCACATGCACTCCCACTCACTGTGGAGCCAAACAAGGACAACTACACTAACATGCACACAGAGAGAATAGAAGGAGAGAGAGGAGAGTAGAGAAGGAGAAAGGAGCATGAATGAAGAGAAGGAGAGGGAATAAGTCAATCTGACTATGAAAAAGAAAGAGAAGCGCTGAATGATTAAAAATAGAGAGACATGCAGAGAAAAATACAAAATAAGGGAGTAGAGAGAAGAGAGAGAGTGGAACCACAAGCAGACAAATGTGGATGGAAGGAGGAGAGGGAGAGGTTGGAAGAGGGCACATACCTCTTCCCAGGGGCACACTTTATGAGGGAGTCAGGGCGGAAATGAACACACCCTGTTAGTGCACACCTTGGCTTAGCTGACTAATCCTACAGTTGACTTAGGCAGTGATTCCCAACTCCAGTCCTCCAGTACCCCCAACAGTGCACATTTGTTTGTAGCCTCAGACAAGCACACCTGATCCATCTTGTCAACTAATCATCAAGCCCTCAACGAGTTGAATCAGGTGAGTTTGTCCGAGGCTACAACAAAAATATGTACTGTTGGGGATACTGGAGGACTGGAGTTGGGAAACGCTGCCTTTAGGGATTGTCCTATATGCCTACACATATACAGTTCCCTCCTGAATTATTGGCACCCTAGGTAAATATTAACAAAAATGGCTGTGAAAAAATGTCATTGTTGTTTGTCAGCTTGATCTTACACTCAAAATATAATATGCATCTAACCTTTGCTTAAAGAAAAAAACATATATATATATTTTTAAACTTTATTCAAAAACATGCATGTCACAGTTACTGACACCCCTAGAAATGATTATGAACCAAATCTAATTGATGTATATTCCGATTAAGATTTTACTTTTTAAAGTTTATCTGATTCTATGGGAACTCTCAAGTGGTCATCCATGACTTCCTGTTTCACTGGGGAATAAATATGCGGTGACACACAGAGTAAACTCCCTTAGTCATCCTTCAACATTGGAAAGGCCAGAGAACACACAAATAAAATTATACAAAAGGTTGCTGACCTTCACAAATCAGGCAATGCCTATAAAAAGATAGCTACACACCTGAAAATACCCATCTCCACTATTAGGGCAATAATGAAGAAATGTTAAACAACTGGAGCTGTGATGAACCTGCCTGGAAGAGAACACAAGTGTGTTTTGCCAACACGAACAGTGAGAAGGATGGTTCATATTTGGAGAATTGCAGAAGTTGGTTACATCTTGGGGTCACCAAGTCTCCAAAACTACAATTAGACGCCACCTCCATGCCACCAAGTTATTTGGAAGGGTTGTCAGAAGAAAGCCTCTGCTGTCACCAAACCACAAGCGTAAGCGCCTGGAGTTTGTTAAATGTCATTGGAACTTTGATTGGAACCAGGTTCTATGGTCTGATGAGACTACAATAGAGCGTTTTGGCAACAAACACCAGAGGTGGGTTTGGTGTAAAAAAAGATCCATGGTCATGCAGCAAAGAACCTAGTCCCCACTGTGAAGTATTGGGGTGGATAAGTGATGTTGTGGGGCTGTTTTACTTCCAAAGGCCCTGGAAACCTTGTTAGGATACCTGGCATCATGGACTCTTCAAGTACCAGGAGATTTTAGACCAAAACCTGTCTGCCTCTACCAGGAGGCTAAAACTGTGTCGTCGCTGGATCTTCCAGCAGGACAACGATCCAACACATACCTCCAAATCCACATTAAAATGGTTCACTGACCATAGAATCAAGATTTTGCAATGCCAGCCCAGTCCCCTGTTCTAAACCCCATTGAAAACCTGTGGGGGGTGAGCTGAAGAGGAGAGTCCACAAGCAAGGACCAAGGACTCTGAATGATCTGGAGAGTTACTGTATGGAGAGATGGTCTCAAATACCTTCCTATGTGTTCTCCCACCTCATCTAACATTATAGGAGACGACTCAGAGCTGTTATCTTGGCAGAGGGAGGGTGTGTTCTCCCACCTCATCTAACATTATAGGAGATGACTCAGAGCTGTTATCTTGGCAGAGGGAGGGTGTGTTCTCCCAACTCATCTAACATTATAGGAGATGACTCAGAGCTGTTATCTTGGCAGAGGGAGGGTGTGTTCTCCCACCTCATCTAACATTATAGGAAATGACTCAGAGCTGTTATCTTGGCAGAGGGAGGGTGTGTTCTCCCACCCCATCTAACATTATAGGAGACGACTCAGAACTGTTATCTTGGCAAAGGGAGGGTGTGTTCTCCCACCTCATCTAACATTATAGGAGATGACTCAGAGCTGTTATCTTGGCAGAGGGAGGGTGTGTTCTCCCACCTCATCTAACATTATAGGAGACAACTCAGAACTGTTATCTTGGCAGAGGGAGGGTGTGTTCTCCCACCCCATCTAACATTATAGGAGACGACTCAGAACTGTTATCTTGGCAGAGGGAGGGTGTGTTCTCCCACCTCATCTAACGTTATAGGAGATGACTCAGAACTGTTATCTTAGCAGAGGGAGGGTGTGTTCTCCCACCTCATCTAACGTTATAGGAGATGACTCAGAACTGTTATCTTAGCAGAGGGAGGGTGTGTTCTCCCACCCCATCTAACGTTATAGGAGATGATTCAGAACTGTTATCTTAGCAGAGGGAGGGTGTGTTCTCCCACCTCATCTAACATTATAGGAGATTATTCAGAGCTGTTATCTTGGCAGAGGGAGGGTGTGTTCTCCCACCTCATCTAACCTTATAGGAGATGATTCAGAACTGTTATCTTGGCAGAGGGAGGGTGTTTTTTCCCACCCCATCTAACATTATAGGAAATGACTCAGAGCTGTTATCTTGGCAGAGGGAGGGTGTGTTCTCCCACCTCATCTAACATTAGAGGAGATGATTCAGAACTGTTATCTTGGCAGAGGGAGGGTGTGTTCTCCCACCTCATCTAACATTAGAGGAGATGATTCAGAACTGTTCTCTTGGCAGAGGGAGGGTGTGTTCTCCCACCTCATCTAACATTAGAGGAGATGATTCAGAACTGTTCTCTTGGCAGAGGGAGGGTTCACAGTACTACATGTACTAAAAGCAGGGGTGGTAATCATTGTGACATTTGTTTTCAAATAAAATAATGATTTTTTAAACTAAATTAAAGGTTCAATGCAAATTATATTTTGAGTTTAAGATCAACCTGATAAACAACAATTACATGTATTTTTTCACAGTGTTTTTTGTTCATATTTACCTATCCTAATCTCTATAATAGAGTGGTATCTGCTTTTGTAATCATATAGGCAGTGTTTCATCCTAGTTAGGGATAGTCCTACACCTACACACCAAGAGATGAACACCATCATCTCTATAACAGACAGGTTTCTGCTTTTATCCTATAGACCCATCAAACTCAACTCTGGACCTCCAAGGCAGTTACACTCCTTATTTTCATTGTTCCCCTCTAATCAGGGACTGATTTAGACCTGGGACACCAGGTGTGTGCAATTAATTATCAGGTAGAACAGGAAACCAGACGGCTCCAGCCCTCATAGTTAAGAGTTGAATGCCATTGCTGTATAGACAGTGCTTCATCATATAGACAGTGCCACGCCTACACACCTATACAGAGATGTACACCATAATCTATGTAATAGATCTTTTAAACGTTCTACTCTATGAAGGGCTGTGTGGTAAGAGTGGTAGAGTTAAAGAGAGGCATTAGACACTGTCATTTTTATATCCTTGGTTCTTTTTGGATGTGTTTCTTTTCCCACGGCGTGTTGTTTGAGCAGAGGAGCCCGGCGCGCGCACACACACACACACACACACACACATAAACATCATCATCTCTTGTGTTTATTCTGAAGGGCTTGTGTAGGCTGAGGTTTATACATAAGGCCTATGGAGAGCAGAGCTGGCCCGGCGAGACAGAGTTGAATGTGTGTTTTGGCTGCTGTACCTCTGGAAGAGTGGCTCAGTACATACATCTCAGGGGGAAAGAGAGTGTTTCACATGTCTATGAGAGAGAGTGGAGATTGTGATGGAGGCCACACGGTACTACCATTTAATACATTTCATCTATTATACACACACAGTACATTAGCCCCTAGGCTTGGGAAGTATACCGTATATACCGTATACAGGGGTATTTTGAATTTCAGACAGTATGATTTTAAGTACTGATTTCTTTTCACAAAAATGTAATTGAGCCACATGGTATGTTAGTTTACAAAGAGCACATGGTATGTTAGTTTACAAAGAGCACACGGTATGTTAGTTTACAAAGAGCACATGGTATGTTTACAAAGAGCACATGGTATGTTAGTTTACAAAGAGCACACGGTATGTTAGTTTACAAAGAGCACATGGTATGTTAGTTTACAAAGAGCACATGGTATGTTAGTTTACAAAGAGCACACGGTATGTTAGTTTACAAAGAGCACATGGTATGTTAGTTTACAAAGAGCACATGGTATGTTAGTTTACAAAGAGCACATGGTATGTTAGTTTACAAAGAGCACACGGTATGTTAGTTTACAAAGAGCACATGGTATGTTAGTTTACAAAGAGCACATGGTGTTAGTTTACAAAGAGCACATGGTATGTTAGTTTACAAAGAGCACATGGTATGTTAGTTTACAAAGAGCACATGGTATGTTAGTTTACAAAGAGCACATGGTATGTTAGTTTACAAAGAGCACATGGTATGTTAGTTTACAAAGAGCACATGGTATGTTAGTTTACAAAGAGCACACGGTATGTTAGTTTACAAAGAGCACATGGTATGTTAGTTTACAAAGAGCACATGGTATGTTAGTTTACAAAGAGCACATGGTATGTTCGTTTACAAAGAGCACATGGCATGTTAGTTTACAAAGAGCACATGGTATGTTAGTTTACAAAGAGCACATGGTATGTTAGTTTACAAAGAGCACATGGTATGTTAGTTTACAAAGAGCACATGGTATGTTAGTTTACAAAGAGCACATGGTATGTTAGTTTACAAAGAGCACATGGCATGTTAGTTTACAAAGAGCACATGGTATGTTAGTTTACAAAGAGCACATGGTATGTTAGTTTACAAAGAGCACATGGTATGTTAGTTTACAAAGAGCACATGGTATGTTAGTTTACAAAGAGCACATGGTATGTTAGTTTACAAAGAGCACATGGTATGTTAGTTTACAAGGAGCACATGGAGCAAACGGACTGATGATCCCCCGTTGAGCAGCAGAAAGTTGATCAAGTTACACGTGAGATTCTCTTGTAATGTTTGCCAGCTAACTACAGAGCCTTCAGAAAGTATTCACTCCTCTTAACTTTTACCACATGTTGTTGTGTTACAGTCTGAATTTAAAATAGATTCAGTTGAGATGCTGTGTCACTGGCCTACACAAAATACCCCATAATATCAAAGTGGAATTATGTTTTTTACAAATTATTTTAATATGAAAAGCTGAAATGCCTAACTAAGTTCAGGAAAAAAGAATGTGCTTAACAAGTCACATAAGTTGCATGGACTCTCTGTGTGCAATAGTAGTGTTTAACATGATGTTTGAATGACTACCTCATCTCTGTACCCCACACATACAATTATCTGTAAGGTCCCTCAGTCGAGCAGTGAATTTCAAACACAGATTCCACAACCACAAAGACCAGGGATGTTTTCCAATGCCTTGTGAAGAAGGGCACCTATTGGTAGATGGGTAATGTTTTCCAATGCCTCGTGAAGAAGGGCACCTATTGGTAGATGGGTAATGTTTTCCAATGCCTCGTGAAGAAGGGCACCTATTGGTAGATGGGTAATGTTTTCCAATGCCTCGTGAAGAAGGGCACCTATTGGTAGATGGGTAATGTTTTCCAATGCCTCGTGAAGAAGGGCACCTATTGGTAGATGGGTAATGTTTTCCAATGCCTCGTGAAGAAGGGCACCTATTGGTAGATGGGTAATGTTTTCCAATGCCTCGTGAAGAAGGGCACCTATTGGTAGATGGGTAATGTTTTCCAATGCCTCGTGAAGAAGGGCACCTATTGGTAGATGGGTAATGTTTTCCAATGCCTCGTGAAGAAGGGCACCTATTGGTAGATGGGTAATGTTTTCCAATGCCTCGTGAAGAAGGGCACCTATTGGTAGATGGGTAATGTTTTCCAATGCCTCGTGAAGAAGGGCACCTATTGGTAGATGGGTAATGTTTTCCAATGCCTCGTGAAGAAGGGCACCTATTGGTAGATGGGTAATGTTTTCCAATGCCTCGTGAAGAAGGGCACCTATTGGTAGATGGGTAATGTTTTCCAATGCCTCGTGAAGAAGGGCACCTATTGGTAGATGGGTAATGTTTTCCAATGCCTCGTGAAGAAGGGCACCTATTGGTAGATGGGTAATGTTTTCCAATGCCTCGTGAAGAAGGGCACCTATTGGTAGATGGGTAATGTTTTCCAATGCCTCGTGAAGAAGGGCACCTATTGGTAGATGGGTAATGTTTTCCAATGCCTCGTGAAGAAGGGCACCTATTGGTAGATGGGTAATGTTTTCCAATGCCTCGTGAAGAAGGGCACCTATTGGTAGATGGGTAATGTTTTCCAATGCCTCGTGAAGAAGGGCACCTATTGGTAGATGGGTAATGTTTTCCAATGCCTCGTGAAGAAGGGCACCTATTGGTAGATGGGTAATGTTTTCCAATGCCTCGTGAAGAAGGGCACCTATTGGTAGATGGGTAATGTTTTCCAATGCCTCGTGAAGAAGGGCACCTATTGGTAGATGGGTAATGTTTTCCAATGCCTCGTGAAGAAGGGCACCTATTGGTAGATGGGTAATGTTTTCCAATGCCTCGTGAAGAAGGGCACCTATTGGTAGATGGGTAATGTTTTCCAATGCCTCGTGAAGAAGGGCACCTATTGGTAGATGGGTAATGTTTTCCAATGCCTCGTGAAGAAGGGCACCTATTGGTAGATGGGTAATGTTTTCCAATGCCTCGTGAAGAAGGGCACCTATTGGTAGATGGGTAAAACAAAACAAAAACAGACATTGAATATTCCTTTGAGCATGTTGAAGTTATTAATGACACTTTGGATGGTGTAGTACTACACCCAGTCACTACAAAGATGCAGGCAGATACAGAAAGAAAAGTAGGAAGCCTGTAAAGAATCAAAATATTCCAGAACATGCATTGGAATAAGGCACTAAAGTAAAACTGAAAAAAATGTGGCAAAGTAATTCACTTTAAGTCCCCCTTTGTTTTTACACTGCTGCTACTCGCTGTTTATTATCTATGCATAGTCACCTTACCCATACCTACATGTACAAATGACCTTGACTAACCTGTAACCCCACACATTGCTGCTACTCGCTGTTTATTATCTATGCATAGTCACCTTACCCATACCTACATGTACAAATGACCTTGACTAACCTGTAACCCCACACATTGCTGCTACTCGCTGTTTATTATCTATGCATAGTCACCTTACCCATACCTACATGTACAAATGACCTTGACTAACCTGTAACCACCCACATTGCTGCTACTCGCTGTTTATTATCTATGCATAGTCACCTTACCCATACCTACATGTACAAATGACCTTGACTAACCTGTAACCCCACACATTGCTGCTACTCGCTGTTTATTATCTATGCATAGTCACCTTACCCATACCTACATGTACAAATGACCTTGACTAACCTGTAACCCCACACATTGCTGCTACTCGCTGTTTATTATCTATGCATAGTCACCTTACCCATACCTACATGTACAAATGACCTTGACTAACCTGTAACCCCACACATTGCTGCTACTCGCTGTTTATTATCTATGCATAGTCACCTTACCCATACCTACATGTACAAATGACCTTGACTAACCTGTAACCCCGCACATTGACTCGGTACCAGTACCCCCAGTATTTCCTTTTTTATTATTATTTTTTTACTGTAGTTTATTTAGTAAATATTTTCTTAACTCTATTTTCTTAAAACTGCATTGTTGGTTAAGGGCTTGTAAGTAAGCATTTCACAGTATTGTGAAAAAAACATTTGATTTGATTTGAATACAAATCATTATTTTTGGGTCAAATCAAACTCAACACATCATACTTGCATCATGTTATGGGTATGTTTGTCATCAGCAAGGACTAGTGAGTTTTTTAGGATAAAAATAAAATGAATATAGAGCTAAGCACCGGCAAAATCCTAAAGAAAAACCTGGTTAAGTCTGCTTTCCAACAGACATTGGGAGACAAATTCACCTTTCAGCAGGACAATCATCTAAAACACAAGGCCAAATATTGCTTACCAAGATGACATTGAATGTTCCTGAGTAAACTAGTTACTGTTTTGACTTAAATTGTCTTGAAAATCTGTGACAAGGCTTGAAAAGGGCTGTCTAGCAACGATAAACAAATAAACTTGACAGAGCTTGAATACTTTTTAAAATAATAATGAGCAAATAATATATACAATCCAGGTGTGCAAAGCTCTTAGGGAATTACCCAGAAAGGCTCACAGCTGTAATCCCTGCCAAAGGTGATTCTAACATTCTAACTCAGGGGTGTGAATAGTTATGTAAATGAGATATTTTGTATTTCATTATCAATACATTTTCAAAAATGTCTAAAAACATGTTCACGCATTTTGTGTAGATGGGTGAAAAAAAGTGTTTTATCCATTTTGATATCAGGCTGTAAAATAAAATAAAAATGGATTAAGTCAAGGCTTATGAATACTTTATGAAGGCACTGTATCTTAGTTAACTATCTAAGATGTACCAAATACATTTTCTCCAGCTCAGGGCTCCAGCTATGCATTTGGTTTGCTAACTTGCTCGCTATAGGTGGCTAGCTTGCAAGATCAAGCTTCTTGTTTACAGCAGAGACAATCAATCCCTTGCAGGATCAGGTGTGAGTAGCCTTTTGAGATACTGTAGTTGTAACTTTATGAGCTGGGTTGTCTATCCATGTATTAAATCAAATCAAATCAAATGTTTATTTATATAGCCCTTCATACATCAGCTGATATCTCAAAGTGCTGTACAGAAACCCAGCCTAAAACCCAAAACAGCAAGCAATGCAGGTGTAGAAGCACGGTGGCTAGGAACAACTCCCTAGAAAGGCCAAAACCTAGGAAGAAACCTAGAGAGGAACCAGGCTATGTGGGGTGGCCAGTCCTCTTCTGGCTGTGCCGGGTGGAGATTATAACAGAACATGGCCAAGATGTTCAAATGTTCATAAATGACCAGCATGGTCAAATAATAATAATCACAGGCAGAACAGTTGAAACTGGAGCAGCAGCACGGCCAGGTGGACTGGGGACAGCAAGGAGTCATCATGTCAGGTAGTCCTGAGGCATGGTCCTATGTATTTAGTTCATGTCTGCTTGCGCTAGTTAGCATTTAGCTAGCGTCATCTATAGCAATTCACTAGTAATTTGATAGCATTTGTTAGCATAAAAAAAACGTTTGGAAAGAAATAGAGCCCATTTTTATGTTTGGAAAGAAATGGTGCCCCTTGTGTGCACTGCCGGTAATACTGTATACCACAGTATGGTACAGGAATGGTATGGAAATCTGGATACTGCTCAGCCCTAGTAAGCCCTGCTCTGTTCTGTCCTGTTCCCTCCAGTGACATACATCTCCTGTTTTTACACTATCATAAAAGCAGTGATACACTCAAGTACTCAACACTGAACATCATACATTTTTTCTCAGAGTGGCCCCGACTCCCCAACTGATGCTAAGATATGCTATACAACTGCTTTGCAGGACAGCCAATGAGATAGCAAGCTATAAGTCTTTACTATTTTCTGACCATGTGACCTGACCACCAAAAACTCCTATTAAGGCCCTATAAATAGTCTTCTAGCCCAGTCAGTATGGCATCGACAAGATGGCATTACATGTTCTACCGTATGGTCCATTAGATCAGAAGGCTAATTGAAATGTAAATATGTCATACAGAGTGTGCAACTGTTTGTTCTGTGTGGCCTGCCATCCATCTGTTGTATGTCATGGTAATGGTAAATCAGACAACTCTATTAATATGGGGTTGTCCATGCAGGACTGACATTGTTACAACGAAGACTTCTGACTGGAGTGGGAGGTCAGTGGGCAATGAGGAATAATACATGGATTTTAACACAGAGAGAAGTGGGGGCGGAGCAAGAATGTGACAGAGATCATGAGAGAAAACATTGTGTGTGAGGGACTTAGAGAGATAAGTGCGTGTGCCTATTTACTTGCATAGATGCCTGCGTATGCGTGCGCCCGTTGTGTGGCACGCTCGTGTGTGTGTGTGTGATAGAGAGACCTTGCAAGAGCTATTTGATTAATGAACAAGAGGAAGTCACTGGACTTGTGTCATTACAGATGACCTCAGACAGTTGAATGGAGGAACAGAACACAGACTCCCCCCCCCCCCCCCCCCCCCCCCTTACCTCAACAGTTTACTCACGCCCACACAGTTTAACAATTAACTCAGTCAGTTCACTAGGATACCACTGCAATACATTCAATACAACACATTTCACTTCCTTCCTTTTCATTACCGTCACTGCTGTTTCACCACGGCTTGCAACACTCCAGTTGTGGGTTTGATTCTCGTAGGGTCATGGATATGGTTTCCACAAATAATAAAATACGTGTTGTTTGAAAAAAACATGAGAACTTTATATAAAGTCTTCAGCTAAATTACCATATCATCACCATCACTATCATGATCATCATTATAGTTGTCATTATCATCATCATTATCACCCTCTCTTCCCAGTGTTGTTCAGCTCTGCTGGAGTAGTCGACATAGAAATAGAATAAATAGACTAGACAGAGAATAGCTTCTCTGATCATTCCCAAAATGACCTCATCTCTGGAACATCCACACCACGGTGTTTCTATTAGTGAGCTGACATTAGTCTGTGCAGTGTTCATAACATGCAGTGTGTGTGTGTGTCTCGGGACTGGGTGGAAAAGCCTTTATCAGAGGGACATGAGTCAATATCATTTAATTACAGATATTAACTAAGTAGAGAAGGAGACAGAGAGAAGGTGAGGGATACATGAGAGAGGAGAGGGGGAGCAGGATAGAGAGAGAAAGAGAAATATAACAAAGGCGAGGAGAAAGAGGGAGGAAGGACAGAGAGAGGGGAGAGGGGGAGGCAGAGAGAGGAGGGAGAAGAAGTAGAGGGGGGAGGGGGAGGCAGAGAGAGGAGAGGGGGAAGAAGGAGAGAGGAGAGGGGAGAGGGAGAGTGGGAGGCAGAGAGAGGAGGGAGAAGAAGGAGGGAGGAGGGGGGGAGAAGGAGAGAGGAGAGGGGAGAGGGAGAGTCTGAGGCAGAGAGAGGAGGGAGAAGAAGGAGAGATGAGGGGGGGAAGAAGGAGAGAGGAGAGGGGAGAGGGAGAGTCGGAAGCAGAGAGTGGAGGTAGAAGAAGGAGAGGGGAGAGGGGAGAGGGAGAGTCGGAGGCAGAGAGAGGAGGGAGAAGAAGGAGAGAGGAGAGGGGGAGGCAGAGAGAGGAGAGGGGGAAGGAGGAGAGAGAAGAGGGGAGAAGGAAAGGAGGAGAGAGGAGAGGGGGAAGGAGGATGGAGGGGAAGAGATGAAAGGAGAGAGGGCAGAAGGATTGAGAGAGGGAGAGAAAAGGGGGACGAGGGAGAGAAAAGGGGGATAAGGGAGAGAAAATGGGAATGAGGGAGAGAAAAGGGGAATGAGGGAGAGAAAAGTGGTTATGGCAGGATATATTTAGCCAGTGAAGGGGTAGAGGGCGGTCTCTTCTCAAGGGGTTTTCCAGGGTATATTTAGGCTAGGCCTCCGCTAAAAGAGAAAGAAACGGAATGATGTGCTTACAGTACAGAAGGACCACCAGTCTGATGTAACACTGTGCAATAAGGGACACGCCCCACTTTTCATCAGGGACACATGCTTTTGCTAACAAGTTAACAACACAAGACAGATTTTAGACTGCCAAATAACACAAGGCAACTGTGGACCCCATTTTATTTCAATATTAAAACTGCTTGAGACTTTTCAACACGTCCACCGACACTCAACTCCCAGACACCACAAACGGAGTGGACAGGGGGTACCGTCAGGAGCCAGTCCACAAGTCTGTTTTCCCCACACAAATGTAGCTAACGTGGTGAAAATGAGAGTAAGACAGACACAGCTGAAAAGTCATGCTAATAATAATGAGGCCAAAACTGTGCGGTCTCAGTAGCGATAATAGCATGCGTACTGGCCGGGGAGCGGTGAGTGGAGAGCGAGCACCGAGCCGCAGTGACGTCATTGTGGTTCCACAGCACTTCCTGTCTCTGCTCTGCTGCAATGTTTGTGTGTCTTGTCTCCATGGCGACTGCCAACACATAAATACCAGAGCGAGAGTAGACAAAAAGAGGGAGAGAGAGAGAGGGGGAGAGAGAAATGAGAAAGAAAGAGGGGGAAAGAGGTAAAGAAAGAAAGTATGAGCGAAAGAGGGCGAGGGAGAGAGAAAGAAAGAGAGCAAGGGAGAGAATAGGAAAGAGTGTGAAGGGAGAGAAATAAAGTGAGTGAAAGAAACGAAAAGAGACAGAAAATGAGGACAACCTCATTACCTACAAAAGTCAAGTGGACCCAATCTGGCCCTCAGTGACTGTTTAACTGGACCCAATCTGGCCCTCAGTGACTGGCTAACTGGACTCAATCTGGCCCTCAGTGACTGGCTAACTAGACCCAATCTGGACCTCAGTGACTGGCTGAGTGGACCCAATCTGGACCTCAGTGACTGGCTGAGTGGACCCAATCTGTCCCTCAGTGACTGGCTGAGGGAGGCATGATGGTCTTGACTTTACTACCCTGCACTGAGCCTGGACAGCATTCTGTTGACGTAGTACCAAGAGAACAGAGACTGTGACCCCAAGTGCCCAGGTCTGGGTCTGTTCTGGGTCTGGTCTGGGTCTATACAGTGCCTTAGGAAAGTATTCAGACCTTTTGACTTTTTCCACATTTTGTTACGCTACAACCTTATTCTAAAAAAAATCCTCATCAATCTACACACAATACCCCATAATGACAAAGCAAAAACAGGTTTTTAGAAATTTGTGCTAATTTATTAAGAATAAAAAACTGAAATATCACATTTACATAAATATTTAGAACCTTTACGCTGTACTTTTTTGAAACACCTTTCGCAGCGATCACAACATCTCTCAACAAGTCTGGGCTCTGGCTGGGCCACTCAATGACATTCAGAGACTTGTCCCAAAGCCACTTCTGCATTGTCTTGGCTGTGTGCTTAGGGTCATTGTCCTGAAGGTGAACCTTCATCCCCATTCTGAGGTCCTGAGCGCTCTGGAGCAGGTTTTCGTCAAGAATCTCTCTGTACTTTTCCCGTTCATCTTTGCCTCGAAACTGACTAGTTTCCCAGTCCCTGCCGCTGAAAAACATCTCCACAGCATGATGCTGCCACCACCATGCTTCACCGTAGGGATGGTGTAAGGTTTCCTACAGACGTGATGCCTGGCATCCAGGCAAAATGGTTCAGTATTGGTTTCCTCAGACCAGAGAATCTTGTTTTCCATGGTTTGAGAGTCTATAGGTGCCTTTTGGCAAACTCCAAGCGGGCTGTCATGTGCCTTTTACTGAGGAGTGACTTCCGTCTGGCCACTCTACCATAAAGGCTTGATTGGTGGAGTGCTGCAGAGTTGGTTGTCCTTCTGGAAGGTTCTCCCATCTCCACAGAGGAACTCTGGAGCTCTGTTAAAGTGACCAAGGCCCTTCTCGCCCAATTGCTCAGTTTGGACGGGCGGCCAGCTCTAGGAAGAGTCTTGGTTGTTCCAAACTTCTTCCATTTAAGAATGATGGAGGCCACTGTGTGGGCTTTAGCCATTTAGTCCTCTGCATGACAACGGTAGTCAGAGGAAGTTGGTGAAAGCATGCATTCAGATCTGGGACCAGTCTAAGAAAACCTTCAG